>NW_027109160.1:48377-62021 GCF_000696795.3 Halyomorpha halys
TTAGAAACCGATATTTCGATATTATCGAAGGAGAATATCGATATTCTGATATTATCGGTTACTCGATATCGATATCAAAATATCGGATATCGGAGACAAAATATAGATATTTCGATAATATCGATATCGATATCCCATCCCTATTGTCAAGTAAGTGTTGTAGCAATCGGAATCTACGAGCAGTTCCTTGTCGTTTCAGTCTTGTGTGTGGATTCCAAGTAAGTCTCATGTCATGATGGAGTCCTAAGAATCGAATCTGTTCAACAGGCATTAGTGGTGTATTTAGAAAGGATACTGTAGGACAGGAGGGCAGAGGTTTACGACGGAGAGTAAAGGTCCACCAGATCACCTTTACTTCAATAGATGCTATGTGTGCCTGTAGTTTTTGTGATGCATTAGTTGGGTCGTTGTTTACCGAAAGTATACATGTGTCATCAGCGTATGTTGTTAGGACTGTGTTAGGGTGGGTTGGGATGTCAGCTTTATAAACCATATAAAGAATGGGACCTAGGATTACTACCTTGAGGAACACCGGCGGACTGAGAAAAGAGAGATGAGTAGGCTAGGTTATGATTTACGCTGATAAAGGTTCCATCAGTGAGGTAGGAGCGGATTATAAGGAAATATGTTGGGGGTAGGAATTGACGAAGTTTATAGAGCAGACCTGGGTGCCAGACTCGATCAAAACCTAATTTTAAGTTTAGTTTATATCTATTCTCTTAAAAAAAAAAAAAACTTTTTAAAAATAATATGAAGCACATTAGCTAATTATATAATTGACAAAAGATATTGCTTTTGGGGGGAACAAAAATTAAAAAGTTTTTCGGTTACTATTATTTTCTATTTTACTAATTACTACCATTTAGGTCATTAGGTATATTTTTAAAGGGCCGTTGGTAGCCGCGTGGGTTATAGCTCCAACGTTAACTGCCCAGTCCCCCCAGTGAATCCGGCCTGGGGAGTCGACTTTAATTTCAATGGTGGTTCCAAAAAATAAAAACTTGACTTTAAAAACCCTACTATGGGTTGTGATGGTATGGTATGATGTTTTTATATGATGGGTTACATCACCTAATGATCATCTTTTTAATATATATACTTTATTTTATTGAAATGAATGAATATAATCTGCCACAAATTAAGGACATTGAGTATTTATAGTGGGTACAGATATAGAAGAATAAAAATAAACAGAAAATAGAATAAAAATGTAAATGAAAACAATAGTACTCACTGAACTAAAAGAGAAAAAAATTAAATTAAAAATAATAGTTGTAATAAAGATATTTATATAAATAAAAGAAAATATTGTCATGATATTTATAAATAAGAATATGAATCTATATCAAAAATATTATAAAATAAAACTGATCGAATAATAAAAAAATAAATATGAAATAATTTATATGCAAATCAAAGAAAATTAAACTTAGGTAACAATAAAATAAATACACTTTCGCACCTGTATACAATATTTAGATTCAGCAGGTGAACTCCAAGCCAAGCCTTGTCGCGCCCGTGTGGAAGGTAAAGCACATCGATGCAAAATACGCTAATTTATGAAGATATAACTGAAACAACAAGAACAAAATTATTTTGTCTGAAAACACATTAATGAATTTTTCTGCGTCCAAACTTTCCGGTAAAGTTAGTTAGGATAACATATTGAAAATTGCAGTTGAAATATTTTTTTAATTTAGAATTTAGATTGTGTGTACTATGATCATGTTATATTGTATACGGCAGAATACCTGTGTTATTGTATGCTCTGAATTAATCCTAACCCTTCGGCCGGACGATTTTTTTGTTCTAGCCGAACTGAAACTGGGTGTTTAAGCACAGAAAAATAAAATTAAGGAACTTCACTGATTTTGATTTAATACTTTCTTTTAATTTACTTTTAAGATTACTTACCGTTTTGATTATTTTTTTTGTATACTAATATGTAATATTAATATTAATATATTACATATACATATATTAATATTACATAAAATACTAATATTTGTATATTAATAACTGTTTGTTTTAAATAATTTTTTTATTGATTAGTTTACCGAATGTTCTTCCATGAACATCTTAGTGGATATAATGTAATCATCAAGATGATATTAAAAAGCTTTATGTTCTACTCAAAATAAATATGATCATCTTTTTATCCGTTCATTTAAGGCGGGTGATAATACCGACTACAGCATGAGTAGATCACTAACGCATAGGCTATAGGAATCGCATACCAATGCGGAAGGGTTAAATCCCTTGACCTGCCTAAGTCATTAAACCTATTATGGATATTGGTCGTCCCAGAGCTACTAATATTATCGAGATCCTGTAAGTTTGCTAATTAGCTATTAAAGTTAGTAATGTCATTCTAGACTTTGATTGAAGTTCACAGTAACAACGTTGACCTGACTTAATTTTACCTCAAGTCCGAACTAGTTATATGTTAATCTTTACTGATATGTTTCTTCTCATTATATTTTGATAATTTAACAAAATTATGTGATTGTGCGTCTTGTATACACCAAATTTTACGTTTTGTCTCTTCCTCAGGAATTCGATAAAATATTACTGATTCCAAAAAAAATTTAATGTAGCAATGCAGTAAGCCGAAAATTTTGAGTCAAAAAATTCCCTTTTCCAATTTTTTCAAAAATTCGTATTTTGAATAGTGTTATGTGAATCTTGATTATAGTCCCTGAAAAAAAAAATCATTAAATTCAGACTCTTATTAGCGAAGATTCAGCGTTTTGAGCTTTTACCAAAAATTAACAAAAAAAAAAATGTAGAATTTACGTAGGTTCTCTTGAATTTTTTATTATACAGCTTGAAAGCTGTACATCGCCGAACTTCCTAAATGATAGTTTTAATAATAGTTAATTACTTACATAGATCCTTAATGGACCAATATTACTAATGAGGGATGAGACAGTTTTTTAATACTAACAGTTTTATGGAAACCTGTTAGTAAGGTGTAAGACGCCAAATATTTTATTTAACAATTTTTATTATATATTATTACCATATATTTTTATTATATATTGTTATTTACGACTGTAAACTAAATATATATAGTAGGTAATTAATAATATTATGTATATTGCTATTCTATATTCGAGAAACAATCAGATATATAAAAGATATTATAAAATTGTATAAAGATTAAGCTTAAAGGAGGGGGGGGGGTCGTTGTTCATTCCTGACGAAGTGGAATCTCACAGATAATGAAGAGAAAAGTAAATCATTTGCGAATGGAAGATAGGCATGAACCCGATATGTTACGCAAGTTCATTTAAACAAAAAAGTTTCTGTTTAAGGCGTAAAAGCTATTTTACAATTTTGAATCTTAAAAAAAATAAATAATAGTAAAGATATTATATAATAAAAAAAATCAGTTTAGTTTATCAATATGTCAAAGAGGTTTTTCAATTCCTATTGTAGTAATTCAATTACATCGCTTCCTTAGCTCGAAAAATAAACACACATTACTGCTGTTATTTAAAATTTTTAATTTTCTTTAGTTTAATAAGGTACCTAGCTATGAGTGGTATTAGACTCTGGGAAACAGTGGTTTCCTATAAAAGCGATCGACATCTGTTAAAATAAACAGGAAGTCCTTTATAGAAGTTAAAGGTACGTTTTAGGAGCTTGTAGATATAGGATAGTTCCTGGGTCTGAAGGTTTAGTTTAATAAGTCTTGATATTCTCTTGAGGGAGCTGTTACAGACATGATCCCTGGAAAAGTCAGTTATGGTTTTCTATAGACACTTATTGGTGTGTCTTTTTAAATATTCTTCAGGTGAGAATGAATATAGAGGAAAAAACAGAAAAAATAACCCGATGTATTAGAGAGGATACTCTGATTGGTCTACGGAGGAGACCGTCGGAGATTTCTGAGTGGAGACTTGAGGAGCACACTGCTGATGGAAGACTTGATTAGAACAGGACTGGACTCCTGGTTGGTGTTAGTCATACCTCCACACATTCTAGCAATTTAGATACCAGCACCTTCCACCCACCTATCTAGGTGATTAAATATAATTTAAAATATTTTACAGCAAGACCATCAATCTGAATCAGTTTGAATTAATATCATTGCAACTTCATTATTCATATCACCCTTGTTTAATAAATACTTTGTTTCTGTAGTGTTGGCGCGTTTATAATATAACCCAACGCCACTCGCTAATATATTATGAATATTTAATGTTGGTAAAATTTTATGAACGTATCCTTTCCAAATTGTAAGTGGAAAACAAAACAAAAATGTTAAGGTAGATTCGAAATCCCTAACTGAAAATATATTTTAACAGACTCAGCAGCCATATATGACCAGTAGAAATGAAATTTAACATAACCTTAATAAAGTTGATGTATTAAAAGTTAGTAAATACATATCAGATAATTTTAAAATATTGGATTTAAGTGAATAAACTTGTTTTAATAACTCAAAAAAGTATCGTGAACCCTTTACATATATTGTTTTCTAAACAAGCAACGATTGACAATAAAAGGGATAAGGGACTTTTAACTTTAAGCTGTTAGGGACTTTCAGCAAAAATGAAGTTGGCTAATGCGGGAGAGTAGAACTCTGTTCGTTTCCAGCAGCGCCTATAGTTTTAGTCTGAGTCAAGAGTTACCTTGGTGTATTGATTTAGGCTTTGGGTTACAGGCTATTTCCTTAAATTTAATATTATTATATTAATAATTCAAATTTTGTTAAAATACATGTAATAAATATATATTTTATTGTTAGCAAGGTCTGATAACAAGGTCTAAGTTAAATTGATTATAATTAAAAGTTTATTATTAATGAAATAGTGACAAAATAGGGTATTGTTTACTAATACTAGTGTCCTGGGCAGAATAGCCTGCAGACAATTTCTAAAATAATAATATGTGTGTTAATTTGTTTTTAAATTTTTTTTTAAGGATGGGCGAAACGTTGGACTTTTCAGAAAATAAAGAGTGTTTTGATACTTTAATTTGGATACAATTGGTTTTGTTTAAACAATTTTTTTTTATCAATAATATTGTTCAATTCATGGGAGTATCATTCATTTAGTTATTATATCGCTGGACTGTATATTCATAAGGACTAGAGGGGGCGCCATATGCCACTATGGTATATACTTAACCCTAGCACTACCTAGGGAGTATGTGGAGAATATGGACGGCGGACTGGTCGCGTGCTGTTGAGTGTTCAGCGAGCGCCTTCTTCTTTTAGTACAACGGCCAATTAAGTGATGTCTGGCTAAGAAGTCAGCACCGAGCGTGGTAGACGGCGCAGTGCAGAGAATGGCCACCTTTCTCCGTTCAGCAGCAGCGGCACACCATCCATCAGGTGACCCATTATATACGGGACAGAAAGCATGTTCCCTAGTCACAAGTAAGAACTTTTCTACAAACACAAATAGCAATCCTTTCCACATCATTTTCACATCTCACCAATAGACCAATTTTTCCTCCATATCTAAATTCTTACTTACCTAACTAACATAATTGTTTTCTTTTCGGCCTCTCCCTTGCACCAGTTATTTCGTCTTATTTTAATGTATTAATTTTTCTCAAGATCACTTTCTCTCTAACTAAACCCCTTCTGATATCTTAAAACCTAGACTTAGATCTAATTCCTTTAGAGCTTAAAATTTGAGGAAGGTCCAGTCAAAACATATATTATATTTTAATGAGCATTCCGTTTTTATAAAAAAACATTTTGGACCTTTATAGCAGATATTTTTAGTAATCTCAAGGAGATTATAATCGTATTTAAATTTATAATGTGACATTTTCTATAACATAATCATTTTTTAAATTAATTATTTATTTTCAATAATGATTTTTTTTAGGTAATATTGTACAAAAAATATCATGCTAATTTAATTTTCTTACTGAGATAGCGTAACTTAGATTTTATAATCACCGAAATAGCCCTACGTAGTATTTTGCAATGTGTGCTATAACGGTGCTGATATTAACTAGATTAAAAATTTTATGACTACCAAGAAAAAATTGGAAATTCAAGTTTGTTAAATGTGAGTTATCAGTTAAGAGTTCCGATTTTGACATGAATGTTTGACTAAAATCATACATTTTATGTTTTTAGTCTAACATTCATGTCATCGATATTTAATTTTTTTTTTAAAATTTATTTAATGTGATTTACAACTGTACAAATAATGAATACAACAAGTAAATATGTTGTATGTTTCATATACACTTGAAAATATTGGGAAGGAACCACCCATTGGTGGTACTTCAAGCGTTAATTTAAATTAGAAGGTCCCGTGGCCATCTTCTTTTCAGACGCCTCGGAGGATTATCAGATATTGTTCAGGATGAAAGATTAAGTATTAATGGGTTAGGGTGGGTAAGGAGTTTAGAATGAAAAGACGCATATCTGTTTTGGGCCAAATCTGCAACGAATGGGATGTTAAGGTCTTTGTAATGAGTTTATTTGTAACGTAATAAGGAGCATCAAGGATTTTAGGATTTTGGATTATAAGGATTGGATCCGGGAGGAATTTGATGGTTTGGTAGAGCCCCAGAGCTCAATTCCATATGTCCAAATTGGTCTGATTATCGTAGTGTATACTAATTTTTTGTAGTGAATGGGAAGTTTAGAGCGCTTGTCAAGCAAGTGTTGTAGCAATCGGAATCTACAAGCAATTTCTAGTCGTTTCAGTCTTGTGTGTGGATTCCAAGTAAGTCTCTTGTCAATATGGAGTCCTAAATATCGAATCTGTTCAACAGGCGTTTGTGGAGTATTTAGAAAGTAAATTAGAAGTAAAGTAAAGTAGAAGTAAAGTAAAGTAGAAATAAACTGTAGGACAGGAGGGTAGAGGTTTACGACGGAGAGTAAAGGTGATATGATGAGATTTGTCAGGATTTATTTTGAGTCTCCAGTTTTGATACCATTCTTCAATAGATGTTATGTGTGTCTGTAGTGTTTGTGATGCATTAGTTGGGTCGTTGTTTACAGACAGTATACATGTGTCATCAGCGTATGTTGTTAGGACTGTGTTAGGGTGGGTTGGGATGTCAGCTGTATTAACCGTATTAAGAATGGGATATGTTTTACTTCAAAGGATATTTAATATCAAACTATTACTTTAGTTTGATATTAAACTACTGTTTAGGACTGTGAAATGTATTAATTTAAGATATAAGCAAATCAGTACCTAAATTAAGTTGGGTATCGTGTTTTTGAACTGATCCTGAGTTTACAAGGTTACCTAAAACATTTAATCATTTTGACTAACCTAGTTTTTTGGAAGTGAAACAGAATTAATAGCGTTTTTAATTGTAAAAATACGGTTGTTAATCGTACCTAAGAGTATCAAAAGCGTACATTCATTAATAAAATAGGATTAGTCGTGCTCTGAAACGAAAAAAAAAATTGAGGCATTGGCAAACGAGCAAATAAGATTTACGAGGGGCGATGAAAACAAGGAGTTCTTAATTTATTTTTTAAACTTTTAGTTGGGATATAGTTGACTTAAACAGTGGTTTAGGTAGCAACTAAGTCATATTTTCACTAATATTGGAAGTTTTGAATCACCAGACTATTAAATTTTGCTAACTATATGGTATGTAAAACGTTAAAAAGTGTTTAGTCATACTTATAGAAAATAGAACAATTTAAATATCCTAAAATTATCAATTCTCAGGCTCAGTCCAAATAAGTGATTTTTCATTGCAAAGTAAAACAATTTGCTGACGATAAAAGAGTCACTTGCATGTAAAAAAAATGTAATGATTTAAATATTGCAATAGATCCTACTTTCGCTGGGAGGGGTCTGTTGTTCTATCGAATTAAACGTCCGAACAGAGAGAACATGCACTCACTTGCGATACGTTAATCGCAGTCCTGAAGTCGAAAAGTGTTGTTCTTCTGATTTTACTTATTTAAAATATCTGGTGACGTGCCTAAGGGATGTGATGAATGTACTTTAAATTGTAAATAGTACTTTAATATACAGAAAACATATTGATACCCGGTTATGTTAAAAAAAAATCTCATAGAGCTTACATACGTCTTCAAATAAATTGATTAACTGAGCTTTCACAAGTTAAAGCTCCAAGCTAAAACAAGTAGATTCATCAGCAACCTTTGAGAAACTGTTAAAATTCAATTATTTATTGCAATGTATGCTTCTTCGTAGATTTTCTGTTTCAGTAAGATTTTCTCAAAGTGGAGGCAGAGAAAAACCGTTTGGGGATGCTCTTGTTCTTCCCCATAAGGGAATAAAAGAGATATAAAAGGCGGTTATCATGCAAAAGATCGGGTAGTTCCAATCTTTTGATACGGCTTGAAAGGCAGGCATATAGTAAAAAATTCATGTTTTAGACTTTCCCTCTCACACCTTTCTGAAAACGTTCAGCCGAAATTTTAATTTTTTTTTTTCAGATATACTTTTAGGCTTTGAGTAATGAACATTTAAAAGAAAATTAGCTCTTCTTAGACTGAAATATAACGTAAATACTTCTTTAGTAAAACATATATGAACTTGTGTTTGCCAAATGTATGGTAACTTTTCCATAAATATTTATTTTTTTATTTAATACCAGATCTGCCTGGGCTTTACATGGTTAATATTAGAGATGCATTTTTTTAACAATTGATTATGAGGGGGGTATAGTCTTATACAAAAGACACTCCAAACTATATCAAATGTTATAATTAAAAATATTTAAAATATATAAACTAAAATAATAGTTCTTAATAAATTATAAAAGTAAAGTTAAAAAAAAAACAATGACGTTTATGGATTTAATCTTAAATAATTGACTTCTAATGAAAAAAAAGGAAGTGAATTAAAGAAAAAGATGAAGAGAAAAAAAAGAAATTAAGATAAAATAAAATTTTAGAGTGACAATAACAGAACTGATAAATATAGAACTTATAACAGGATGTCCTGTAGCAGCCTGGGCTTCAGTCTTCGGGTTGTGGTTGAATTTCCCAAGTTGTAGGTCACTTTTCTTTAACTTTAGGTAACAGGGAATGGAACTTCATGAACCTTTTTTTGATATAATCCTCTATTGTCTCTATCTGTAATTCCCGATAATCCCCATAAATATTTACTTATCTATTGTAAGTTAAGACACACGGTAAAGGCATTCAGAAGACACAAGCTTGTTACATCACAGTTTGCACAAATGGCATTAATATGAATTAAAAAATAATTTCTCGTCACCAAGTTTGTACACCATATGGTAAACATATGGTATTCGTATTGTAATTCGTGGAAGGATGAAGTGGAGTTGGATAAGGGACTTTCTAGTGTGATAATATCATTTTGTTGAATGCAAAAGTGCACCACTGTTCTCTCATGTCATGTGAATCCAATTTAGTTTTTTCTAATGGGAATAATTTTTATCGGGGTAAAATAAAATCGGGGTAAAAAATAGAAAACTTGCTACATCAATATTAAAATGAATATATAATTTTTCTATGCGAGCCACACTGCATCTATGGCTGAAAACACAAATTTCAAAATTAGTGTTTAAAAATAAACCACTGATTATTTAAGACACTTAGAAACTGTCTTTGGACAGTTGTAGCATCATGTCGGAAAGTAAACTATACTATTAAAGGTCCCTATGAATTGTATGACAGCAATAAAAAAGCTGGAATAAGAGAAGAAGTCTTCTCCCGTGAGTCGACTCCTGTGCGTTCTGGAGCACTCCTGGGGTCCACTCAGCCTCTTAAATTGGGTACTCTTAATTGGGTAAAAATCTGGCGGTCGAGCGTGATTCTGACCAAATCACCTCCGTGCACAACCATTGGTCTAGTAATAGTACTTCTTTGCAAAGTACTGAACCCCTGACCCTTCATAGGTGGTAATGGTGCAGATTTTAATTTTTTTTTTATATTGTTTAATTGGGGTGCGTGTCAGCTATCTTAATATATTATATCAATATAAACTTTGTCTGTCAAAGATTTCGTATGTGTTGGCTAACTGCTGTTCAATTTAAATCGTATATAATATTCCAGAAATGAAGGAACAATCATTGAATTTAAAGATTGTGGTCGGAAGAATTAAAAGTAATTATTTACCAAACATTGGACTTGGCTATGTCACAATTTCTCGGTTGCTATTACACCAATCAGGTACTTACTATTCCAGTCTTTGAAACAATTCTTTAGCAAAAGTAATTTCCTGCTAAAGTAGTCCTGACCCTCCATGGTTTGTTTCGATACAGATTTTTAATTTGAATGATTTAATTGTGCTGATCAAATTCTCATACTATGCAATACCTTAATTAAATAAAAATATGGTATCCGATATAATCTTCCTGAATCCCCTTCAGAGCCTAATGAATTAGATAACCGAATATTGTAAAAAATTCGTTTGTTTTGTGTTGTTTGTTTGAAAAAGTCGTTGATCTACTTATATAGTGTCACCATCTCCAATTGTTTTTAACGTAGAGGTTATGGCTGAACCGCGACGGTAACCTGGAGTTTGTAATTAGTACTTAATTTTAATACGTTTATTTATAGAAATTAGAAAATTAAAAAAACATACATATCTCGGCATCTTTAAAACTGACTGATGTATGTCATTTTAGAATCTTATATTCTTAACATCATAGACTAACAAGAATCTTGTCGACATGATAGATCAATACTATATATTTTACATTGCCTGTCTATAAAAAATATTGTTAAACCATAAGGTGTAGTTTTTGTTTTTAGAAATACAATAATTGATTTCTAAAATATTTTTTCCACAATTACGAAAGGAAAATTGATGATTTAATATAACATTTCATTAATTTAACAATAGAGAATTGACTTTAATAATAATAATAACACTAATAAAATATGATTATGATTTTTTATGATGCAGGTTCTTTTCCCATTTTTTATAAAACTGAGCGTAACGTATTGACACTACCCAAGCAATAGCCCCGATCTTCTCTGAATTCTATCTTGAGATATTGAACGATTCAGCGATACACTGCAAATAAATTCCTTTGCAAACAAAACAGGAACCATCTCTCCAAGGTCGATTTAATATCGAGGGTTGTTAAATCACTCATGGTATTTTGAATTCTTGTTTCACATTGCTTATTATAAGCTTGGCAAGGTATTTTCATCTCAGGAAAGGATCCATAGGGGAACCTAACAAATCCTATCAAGGAAAACTGTTAACAAACAATTATGAAAATTAGGAAACCCTAATAACTGAAACGTAGGTAAATGTTATTATTGTTAAATAAAAAAAAAATGTATTTAAACAATCGATTCTCCTTTATTAAGTACGAAAAATCATTTCAGAAACTACTTTTTATATTTTTAGTAGAGGCTTATAGGTTATATTTTATATATTCGTATAGGTAATATCTTATAGCTCATAAATGGAGAAGATAGTTGGGGGGTTCGGTCAGCAAAAAAAAAAAAAAAAATACAAATTAACAAAAAAATATAAAAAATTATTTATTCGGGTCGACGTTTCGACTTTTTTGTTTAGCCAGAATATCTGCCTAAAACTCCCTGATGAAGACCTAAAAATCAGGTTGAAACGTCCGCACGAATAAATAATTTTTTGATTTTTTGTTTATTTGTGTTTGTTTTTGCTGATCGCACCCCCCCCCCTCCCCCGACCATCTTCTTCACTTATTGATCTAACTATATACACCTCATTCGGGTAATATTTTTAATATAACGGCGATGGAAAAATGTATAAATGTGATATATCGTGTATCGAGGATTCTTGTTTATGGTGCATCTGAATAATAATAATTGCGTTATGGATTGCAAAATACTAAATGACATAATTGTTTTTTATATTATAAAGATACTGAAATGCTTTTTGAAGGATCATTCATAAATTTTAAATGAGAGTAATCATAAGTATGTAATATTTTCACCTTACTTTAAATTGCACTTCATTAAATAAATTCGGGAAAAAAATAATTTAAAAAAAATGAATATTTTATAATAATTCAAAATTTGAGTAAATATATTGCCAAGAATATTTTTAGTTTTACTATTTTATGCAGAATTCGTCGTAAATCTTCTCTAACCTCCTATATTCACATAGTGGTTTGGATTTAGTGAGACAATTTAGAGCTCCCAAGAACTTGGAGGAATCGAAATCAAATTTAACTTATCTTTTCTTTTAGTCTTTGGCATTGAGTATTCTGCTATTGCTGGTATAGCTTATCAAATATTGCTAGATCTGTTTGCTGATCGAACCGTTCCTTATAGCGCTGAGCAGAATACAGATATATCTACCTTCAATAGAACGACATTGAGTAACTACTAAAGGGACTGCCACTGTGTGAGAGGGCTAGACCATCTTCTATTTACTTTTATAAAACTTGCCAGTGTAGTTTATACCTGATCATTTCTTTATGTATTTTTAACAGTGTGCTTTCTAATATTCTTTAAGATATGAATGTAATATCAGGTGATGCACTTACAAATATTTATCAGTATTAGTAAGTCGTCAATTTTTTTTTATCGAAATACCTGAAAACGAATCAGAAATTAATTATAATACCTTAGCTGAAAACTTACTTATATAGGGCTGTTCAAGTTTATAGCTAAAGCGACATTGGATATTCGAATGATTCTTTGAATTATCAGAAATCTTACACAAAATCATTATATAATTCAATGAGAAATATTTATATTATTTATGATTTTCACTTTTTCTTCTTAGCCACTATAATGTAATGAAAGTTAAAAAAAAAATCTGTACTGCTACAACCCCTGAAGGGTTAGGGATGCAGTATTTTGTAAAGAAGTACTGTCACTAGAACAATGGTTGTGCAAGTAGGTGATTTGGTCAGAATCACGCTCGACTGCCAGAATTTTACCCAATTAATGGCACCCATTTCGTGAGGTTGGATGTACCCTGGAGAGCTCCCGAACTCACAGGACTGATGCACAAGAACAGAAAATGAAGTTGCTACAGCCAGATTCGAAACCGAGCTTTTGAATTTAAGAACACAGTGCCGTACCGCTGAGGTTCACGCTCCCTTGTAATAAAAGTATGTATAGTATTTAAGAATACATGATCTCGAAGTTTTATAGCCCATTACGTAAAAAATCTGCATTGGTCTGTGTATCTGGAGATCATCGTCTCTTGAAAATTAATCTTTGTTTTTTAGGTTTTAAGATTCTTAAATCGGTCATTCATTACACTATACTGTCTAAATAATAGACAAAAAATTAACTTTGTATAAACCTTAACAGTTCCAACGATTCTGATAAAAATAAGTCTTTTCCTTAACCTCTGTTCAAATTTACAATATAATACGTACCCAATATATGAAGGAAAGTATCTTTTATCTGAACTTGTAAGTAATTTGAAAAAATCTAGATAATCATTTGAAAGTAAATAAATTCTTTGCAAAATTCAAAATCAAAATCATCTAAGATTTACCATTATTAGGAAATATTCGGCATGTGAGATTTGCATCCATGTTTAAAGAATTTAGTGTCCCATAGAAATCACTTATTTATTTTTTTTTTCGAATAAATAGAAAACAACACATAGAATATTTTTGAAATATAATTAGTCTAAAAAGATAAACTTAAAATAAAAAAAAATCATAAATACAGTTAACAATTTTCGTCTTAGAATTTGCACCGAAAGCGATGAAGAAAGTAGTGCGAGAACGAAATAT
>NW_027109160.1:66796-88281 GCF_000696795.3 Halyomorpha halys
TACATTCATATACAAAGTAAATCCACATCAGCTAGATCATTGGTAAATAAGATCATTTTTCATTTATCCATTAATTGTTTATAATACATATTTTTAAAACCTGTATGAGCCTGTATGATTTTAATTTTTTCTGGGATTTCCTGCCATAAACGAATTCCGCTAATTAAAAATTATTTACTATGTCCAGATGTTCGATAGACTGGAATGTGAAATTGTCTGCTACGTTTTTTTAACTATGTGATTTGGAGGAGAAATTTGTTTTAAAATGAGAGAATATAAATATTCTATTGATTTCAATAATAAATCCTACTTAACAATTGTTCAATAATTTTTATTTTATTTTTTTTGTTATATTTCATTTTTAATACTTTTACATTTAAAAAAATACATTTTACCTCTGGCATATTCTAATGAAAATTCCTCTCTAAGCTAAATGGTTTTTACTTAGATCCTCAAGCCCCTCCACATTACATTTTATACATAGTTAATATTTCTGTCTGCCCTAACTATCTCATCAAACATACCAGAATTCTTCCCGCTGAATTATTTTTCAACTATTGGATTTTGTTTGCGTTACAGTATAAAAGTATCTCGTGAATTACTAGGAAAAAGAAGTTCAAATTTAACTATATTACGTAAAGTGGACACGAATCAACTCTTCTCTCTTACTCTGTGTAATGATCTTTAAAAAAGAATATCATCGGATATATTTTACTGAAATAGTTTTTTTGGTTATTTAAGATCCTACTAAATTGATACGTTAAAGTTATTTTCTAAGAAATTCAATTAACAATTTATTTAGTTCATATATTTCTTCCCGTGATTTCATTCTGCTTTAACACGCACCTTCGTCCGAAGAAATGTCACGAAAAACGTTTTTCCTTTACACAGGTTGACCCATTGTTCAGAATTTACTTATTCCTATTGACTGTTTACTTTTTTGTGAAGTAAATCTTGCTTTTAGTTTGCAAACGCTTGCAGATTACACTAAAAAACGTAACTTTTGAAAATTTTATTTGATGTTATTGGCTGATCTTTACTTGTCACAAAACTTAAAATGAACTCCGTTCATTTGTTTGGCATACAGAGTTTTGAAAAATCCAAAGTATGTAATGCAGTTTAAATCATTAAAATCCCACGTAGCTCCTAGGATACTCAATCGATGAACTTCAATTTAAATTCGTATGGTACCAACAAGACGATAAAATACACAAATCGAACTCTATCATATCAATTACAATTTTCAGTTATGATAAAAGCTATTAATGATTATTTAAATACATTTGAGTTGACTTTTGTCATAATATGCAGGATTATGTGTTAATTTTATTTACTTTTTAAAAAAATTAATTAAAGCATCTTTATTCATACTAATTTAATAATTTAAAATGATGGAAAATAGTTAATGAAATGTAAGTACGAAACAATTATAAGATTTGTTATGCACTTAAATACTTAAATTACAAATCATAATCTGTACCACTACAACCCTTGAATGGTCAGGGGTAGAGTACATATCGAGGATATTGTGTTACTAGACTAATGGTTGTGCAAGGAGGTGATTTTGGTTGGATTCACTCTCGAGCGCCAGATTCTCATCCAGTTAAGGGTACCCACTTCAGGAGGCTGGGCAAACCCCGGCGGGCTCTCGAACCTACAGGGCTGACTCACGGCTACAATAAACCAGAAAATAATTATCTACAACTGCTGGATTCGAACCTTGGTCCAAAAGAAAATAAGTTAAAAAATGGATTATGATTATGTTTCATCACCTCAGAATATATAAACTTCAGCCAAAATTATAAAATTAAACATTTTATAGCAGACCTGTTGTATTTTGTTTCGCTATTTTTTAATACTTCTGAAGGTTTCAACTCCAGATAATTATATAATTAAATCAGTTTCAGATACATTATACTTTCTTTTTTTTTGTTTTTAAACCCGATTTTTTTTTTGTTTTTAAACATGCGAGATGGAGTAAATGAACTATCAAATCTGGAAGATCATTTTTTTCGTGAATCCCATTGGTAAGGTTAGGCTTTGCAATTTGTAAAGGTTGGAAACGGACAGGGACACCGTATCCTGTTCTGGGTGGGCCAAGGTATTAGGCTGTCCCCAAGGTAAGAGGAATCGTGATGTGAGTTCAAACCGGGCTAGGGTAGGCAAAAGGAGGTCCTTCCGAATTTCCTATAGGCTTTCAGATTTGCTGTTGGTCTTTCTAACTTTGATAGAACTCTTTACTCTTAACAATAATATTAGACAAGGATTGGGACTACAATATTTAATTCTATGTTTATGCTTTATTAATTACTAATGTTCAGAAAACAACGAATATTACGAATTCGATATTATTTTTTTATTACAAAAATAATAAAAATCTCAACAAAATAATGTATCTTTTTTATGCCTTTTTCATTTAGTCTGTTTACTAGTATATTGAGAAGGGAAGGAAAATCGAAGAATCTAGTGGCTAACTATCGTCCCATCACTTTAACTAACACTGTGAAAATGACTAGAAATTATGGTATCAACAAGATTACGATGGTGCTTAAAAAATAAATATATACTTTCCAAATGGCAAAGCGGTTTTAGGAAAGGATGAAATACACTTGATAACAACACCAAACAGCATTTCGACGTACTTCATGCTTTTAGAAACAAACAGCACATACTCAGTTTTCCTAGACATTTAAAACTACTTATTTTAAATATAATATTATTTTAAATAAACTCGAATAAATAGGCAATTAAGGTCCAATTTGGAATTCTGTGAAAAATCTTTTAAATTATCGATCATTTGAAGTTCAGTGTGGAAACATCTTTTCCTAACATTTTATTCAGGTAAATGGTGTTCCTCAGGGCAGTGTTCTAAGTCTCATCCTGTTTAACATAGCTATCAGCGTCGTAGCAAGCTCATCCATTCACCTATAAAACTTTTACTGTATGCAGACGACCTTCATTTTTATCTAGAAGGAAAAGATTTATCGGTTTTAATAAACACCTTGAGCGAATCTACCCTAAGTACTGTTGAGTGGTTAGAAGATAGTGAATTTAACATATCCATCTCAACAACACAATCCATTTTATTTACAACGAGAAAAAATATTAAAAATTTAAATGAAAAATTATAGCCTATAAATATTACTCCAAAGTTATATCTACCCCAAACCACCCCATAAAATCTTTCTTTACTTCACCCGGTAATCAAGCCTTCCCTACTCCTTAAATAGTCATTTTTATTTTTTAACAGATGCTTACAATAGCTCACTCTAATCCCAATCCATTTCCAAATTTAATGAAGCAACATTATGAGATCAACATGGTAGATTCGCATGCCAGACTAACAGGTCATGTCTTAAAATCAACCTGCAAAGTGCCATTTCTTGGATCAGAGAAATTGGGTGGCAAGTGGAACAAGACTAATGGTTCAACACGAGAGACAAGTTAAGAATGGTGCTTCAGACAATGAAACATCCAACAAGAAGCTTGAATCTGACAGGCAGAGAAGAGGTTTTTCCACCCCGCCACCGCGTAGGCCATACTCGACACAACCACGGTCATTTCATGAAAAAAAGAAGATGCGCCAATGTGTTGCTACTGTGGAAACGATCTCACCGTCAGGCACATTCTCACTGAATGTATTGCTTACGAATCACTCCGAGTCTCTTTAGATTTATAGGAAACTTTGAAAGAAGATCCCACAGCAATAGAAAAACTTCTTAATTTTTTAAAAATTATGAATATGTATCACTATATACAGTCTAAATGTAATTCCAGTATGTATAAATAAATAGATTCATATATTAATATTGTAATTTACTAACATATTCAATTAGTAAATCCAGTTTAAACGACTTTAGTGGTAGAAACACTTAAAATAAAACAAATGAACAATTTTTGCTTTAATTTAAATAATGAATAAAATATTATTATTTACAGTAGTATTAATTATTACCATACGTTTTATGAATATTTACTATATGTTTGCCGAGTATCTTAACACCGCCGTTTAGTTCTAGTGGGATATCTTCTGAAACTTATAGTTTTTAGCCCCTGACGTGTTGATGGCTCGTGGGTGGTATCGGAAAAAGGTAAAATGAACTAACGATAAACTAAAAATAAACCATCACCCATTCCTCAGATTCATTCCTAATCCTGAACTTCATCATGACTAAACAGTAACAGTTCAAGAATCGTTACTTTCTCTCGTTACGTTCCATTACACGTAGAGTTGTTACCACAAAAAAAAGTTAATGATCCGCTCACTCCTCAAATTCTTAGATTAATTCCTTTCAAAGCTATAATATTCTTCATATTCCTTAACAATTGAATCATTAAGACCCACTTCTTTGTCCTGTGTAAACACTCTATTAAAATCACCTTACCAAAACCAGGTAAATCTCCCAATTGCTTTATCTACAGCGATTAGCCAACTTCTGTTCCACTATAAAATTTGAAAAATCCTTTTAAAACCCATAATGTCCATAGCTGAACAGAGTTTTCCTGAACACATTTTTGAAATTCGTTCAAGGCACTCTTCCGCCCACGAAAAACTCTTAGTTATTGGCTATGTCTATTCTCTAGGAAAAAAAAATATTACCCCGGTGCCTTTCTTGACATAGCACATGCTTTCGACCGAATGTAGTGTTGTTTTTTTTTTTAAGGTCAAGTCCTTATTACTTCAAACTCTATTTCATATCTTCCGTTCCTACCTCTAACTTTTATTTTTGCTTATTTGATTGGCCTTATATCTCTTTTGATGATTGCCCAAGATTGTGTCGGAATGTAATATTCATCAAAAAACGAATTAAATAGAAAAAAAATGTTTATTATTTTGTTTCCGTGCCTGTAATTAGTGATGAAGGTTTCCTCATAAAGGTCTTCCTTTTTTTTTGTTACTAATCCCTTCTGTAGGATTATATGTCCATTACAGGAACGTTGGGATTGGATCTAGCGTTGCAGGCGAATAAACTCAACTTTTAGTTTATTTTCACTTCCTCGGTGCTTAGTTAGGAGATATACCTATGTTAAATATTGTAGAAAAAATGCTTTGTGAAATAGGATCGTTTATAATTTCTTCTAGTAGGAATATTATATTTATATTCCACATAAATATTATTTTTTTATAATCCGATATCAGTTTAAATTATTTTTTTAAAACATTTTTATCGAGAAATTTATGAAATTTGTTACACTTTATGAGGAAATGAGTATTGGCAATCTAAGATTCATACAGTATCTAAACACATAACGAATATTGACAAAAAAAAAATAAAAGTAATCTAAAGCAATTAAATAACCAAGTAATAATAATGTAAGTCGGAAGTAGAAATCAAAAATTAAAGTCAAGTAAAAGTTGAAAAACAATTAAAATTAAAGTAAAACAAAAAAGAACATAACGTCCTGAGTAAATTTAACTAATATTTATTTTACCTTATTCAAAGATTTCTTTTGACTAAACGTTTAATGTACTAGCGAAGGTAGTCATTTGTTTTTTTTTAAGACATAGAAAGGAAGGAGGTATTGATACTCATTTTTGAGAGCCTGCATTGTTCGTTGATCTAGTTAATTATGTCTACGTCAATCGGGAAGTTGGTGGTTGAGTATTGGGAGACGCCCCCACCTTTGAGAACAGATGTGATTGGAATTCTATTCCCTCTATGAAGGTGAAGCTTTTATTGGGTTTCCCTTTTGACATGAGCTACGAGAAAGCGTTTCTTCCATTAGATTTCTTCTCTCCCCAAAAAAAACCTTGATAGAACTTGAGCAATGCTATTGTTTCTAGGATTGCTGAATAAACAAAGAACACCGACTGGGAAGAGTATGGATTGTTGTTTCTATATTATTGAAAATGCATTCTTAATTAGCGTTTTACCTTATTTCATTAATCGTTCATAACTGCTTTACTGCAAATATTAAATCTTCAATTAGGTATTTATAGTTTGAGGTACTCTGTACGTTTCATTAATTCGACTGACCACTTCAGTCGGTATTTTTTGTATGTATTTATTGACATTTACAACTGTATTTACATAAGAATACATCTAGCTAATTTGATGTTAGATTGTAATAGTATGATACAGGTATGTAGAGAAATTACTCAGTAGTAGAACACTTATAATGTTTCTACATTAGATGGTCTCGAGGCCATCTTCATTTCAGGCGACTCGGAGGATTGTTTGGATGAAAAAGGAAGTAAGGCTTGAAACTAGTGCGTTTAAGTGGTTAGGGAGTTTATAATGGAAGGATTGATGTCTGGTTCGTGGCTAAATCGGTCACATATTGAACATTGAAGTCGTTATTGATAATTTTATTTGTGACGAAGTAATGAGCATTGAGGATTTTGGATTGTAAGTATTGTATACGAGAGGAATTTGAAGGTATAGTATAGTCCCAAAGTTCAACTCCATAAGTCCTAATTATAGTCATGTAAATTAGTCTTTTGTAATGGATTGGAAGTTTAGACTGTTTGTCCAGTAAGTGCTGTAATAGTCGGAATCTACGTGCAGTTGTCTATGTTTTCAGTCTTTTAGAATTCCAAGTTAGTCGTCAGTCCATATGTAGTCCGAGGTAGCGGATCTGTTTGACAGTGATAAGAACAACATTATTAAAGGAGTAAGTGTGTTGGTAGGTTAGTCGTTATTTAAAAACAGAATGCAAATTTTTTTTTAGCAGTTGCTTAACATATGTGTACCTTGCAAACTGAACGTCATGAACACTTAAGTTGTTTTGTAATATATTTATGTAACTAAGAGATCTGCAGCTGAAATTTCATTTAATAAAAAATATCGGTAATAAAAAAAAATCTAAATTCATTTTTTGAAGGAAAATTTTTATTTAAAAAAAATAAATATCTTACTAGCAATAATAAATCAAACTGGATAAAAATGGGCTCATAGTGTCCCGAAACATCAAAACGCGATTGAAATTATTTCAGCTCACATGCCTTGGGAATAGAATATTTTTTTGTAGATTGAAAACAAATTGAGCTCCTTTGAAAAAAAAAAAATGTTTTCTGAAATACCTAAAACAAAAAAAATAATACAGCAGTAATTTTAAAATTATTTTTAACAAAATCATAATAAAAATTCATTAAAAAAATAATAATTATCCCTGATTGCTTAAAAAGTTTATTTCTTAAATATTTTTTCTATCTTTTTTTACGAAGTAAGAAAAACTCCTCAAGCACTAAAGGTGTTTTGACCCGTTCATTCATATCTATCCAAAGAATATTTCCATTTGAGCTTTTCTGGTTAGCTATCTAATCAAAAGCGTGAAGTTTTGAACAGTAGATCTATGAATAAGGATTGTATGCGTTTATGTTTTATACATATCTTTAGTAAGGACTCAGTCATTTTAATATCGCATGTAAACTATATAAAAAAGAATTATACTTCAATTACAATAGTTAAATATAACGTACAATTTTTTGATAGGGCTTATGTAGCAGATTAAAATTGATTTCAGAATTTCATCTTAATTCTGATATCTACATTCATAGATGTACTATTTCATTGAGATAAAATGAACCTATGAAGAATACATCGTTTAAGTTGATTGGGAAGTCCAATGATGGTATCATATAATAAGATAAATTTAAAATTAAAATAATTTTCCAATTTTCCTTGTACAAAAAAAAATTAAAATAACTCGTTTAAACAGTGACTTGTTAGTAAGCATGCAATTTTCGAACTTCACGAGCCTATTACTTGCACTAAGGTTGTTACATTTTTTTTTAATTACATATACGTATAATTTTAACTGCAAAGTGAATCGTATAATTTTTAATTTGTTTGGGCAAAGTCAAAGTTTCAACTTTCGATCATGTTTAATATTACAGCCCACTGTGCCATAGTGGAATGAAACGATAAAAATGCCTATGCTTCTTCAGTCCAGTCAAGTAAAGGTGTTCACTTTTTGTATCACGAGAAATACTTTTTTTTTTAAATTGTCTAATAAAAAAAAGATCAGTGAAGCGTAGGAATAAGAAAGAAAATGGAATTTCTCCCTGGACCCCTCAATTTTGAGTTCATTAAAAAACTTGCGATCTTTGGATTTTTTAAATGTTTTGTATTTAAATGACCTAAAAACTATAATCCATGTCATATCAGATACTAAAGCCTAATGAATAAAACAAAAATTGAAAAAAAAAATAAAACTAAGTTACTCACGTTCAACTTTACCATCTGGTGTCATTCTTTGAATCATGTTAAGTTTTTTTTAAAAGTTCTTTATATCGTAAAAGTAATCTCAGAAATTTAAGTTTAATCTATATTTTCACAGAAAAAAATATATTAATATCAGGTTTTGACCGTCTTTCTGTAATGGGCTTTGAGCTTTTAGTCCTGTGATTCCGTAATTAAAAGTTTCCTGCCTCCTTCGATTTTGCCTCGTAAAAGCTCTAACAAGGCTTTCTATTTAAGAAAAAATAAATTAAAGTTTTAGTTGGTTGTGACGTTAATTTAAATGATTCATTCTTTCAAAATACTGCAATTTAGAGACACATTTTGTAGACTTGAAAATTTTTTTTACTGTTGTGTCTGACCTTTTAAATTGACTTTTTCTCATTTTCTTTGATTAAGCAAATAAAAAACAAAACAAAAAACAAACAATTAATCAGTCCATCATTCCTATCGTTCATGTTCTGAATCAAGAGGATATCTTCTCATTGTACCTAGGTAGTCTATAAATTTAGTTTCAAAAGGTTTTACAAATTTTAATTGGGTTTCTTTTATAAATCAAGAGACGAATATTTTAATTCACGTATTCTGATTATTCATCTCGCCCATGTTTCTTTCATTTAGTGGATTACTATTTTTTTCAGCTATTTTTTTCCTTCTTAGGGTTCCCATTGTCAGCTATTCAAAACACATACCGGAAGTTCATTTTGGCAGCTTACATGGAGTCAGCAGTGATTCAAATTGTCAGAAACAAGAATGTCTAATCATATCTCGCTAATCTCTCATTGTATGATACCTGCTAATAGTTTCAATTTCTCTTAAATATTTTGTGAAATGGTATAAGTAAAGTGAAGAAAAACAGAAAAATCAGTTTTGTCCCATTGATGGACAGAAAATCACTGTAGAGACAAGAAGACGTGGGGAGGGCGCGTTCTATCCTAAAAAAAATTTAATTTTAGGATTAATTTTATATTATATTCTTAATATTTTTTATCCTAAAAACTATACTTTTCGAATTCAATTTATGAAAATTCAAATTTGTCACTTTACCTGTGCATTTCCATGTATACATTTATAACGGTTTTAAATTTCCTGGTTATATGACGAAAAACAAGAAAAAAATGATTTTACACTTCATACGACACTTAAACTTGTATCCACAACTAGAAAAACATTTGAAATTATTGACCCTAGGTCGAAATTTTTGAGTGGTTCTTTGTGAGTGATGAATGCTTTGGTATGTCCAGCCTTCTGAATACTTAATCCATGCTGTTTTATTGTTTAGTTTTTCAAATTTATTTACTGACATTTACAACTTATAAAATACAACAGTCAAATTTCAAGTAAGATCATAATGATATGACACAGCATGTAGAGAAACTACCTATTGGTAGAACTCTAAAAACATTTTACAATATAAGGTCACGAGGTCATCTTCTTTTCAGGCGCCTCAGAGGATTGCCAGGAACGGAAGAGGAAGCAAGGATAGAAACTCGTGGGTTTGGGTGATTAGAGAGTTTATAATGGAAGGAATGATATCGGGTTCGGGCTAGATCGGTTACATAAGGAACCTTTAGGTCTTTATGGGCTGGTTTTTCAAATTTAAAATTGTTAAAATAAATATTTTCTATCTCACGAAACTCGTTAAAATTGATATTGCGGAACACAATATTCATTGTTACTACATAATAATGAATTTATTACGATATCTGTCCTAAACCCGTGAGGTGTTATCTTCTGGGAATTTACTCAAATGAGGAACTCTAACAATCACTTCAAGGCAATCGGGAAAAGAAAACATAACTTCTGTTCATGTGCTCCTAAGCCAACACCAACTAGTATAGTTGCTGGACATTGTCGCTTAAATTACTCTGAAGTTTTTTTTTTTTTTTTTTTTTTTTGCAGGGACATTTTAATTTCATTAATAAATAAATATTTAAAATATGTTAAACTTTGTTCAACTATCTTTTCTTTATTCAATTCACTCATTTGTAACAATTATTGGTGAATAAATGCATCCTTGATGAAACCCAGCCGGTATTTTTTTCAATGTTTCCCACGGTATATGGAGGGTCAAAAACAGGAAAAATGAATTAGTATTGTGGGAAATTTGAGTCACAGCCGGGCCGGTTTGAAGCCGAGATAGTTCCAGCGTCAAATTTGCCTCGTAATTGCAGTGGCGCCAGTTCGAATCCAGCCTGGAGTTCTACTTTTAATGAATAAAAATATAATTAAAATAAAAGGTGTGTCACACATGCTTTTAGTAAGCTAAAAGGTGGTTTTGGGAAAATAATTCATCCTTATGAGATTATTTAATAAATAACTACATTACTATCCATACAAACTTTTATATATTATTAAAATTTATTTATTTTAATCATTATGGATATATAAGTTTTTATTTAAATATTCTTGAAAAAGAATTATAAGGAATCTGCGGTATACAAGATTTAATAGGATCGAGTCTTACATGTAGTATTTGATATTAGTAAAGGAGTATTTGATTTTAGGAAATCATTTGTATATGTATTATGCTGGATCTATATGTATATATTATGCATGATGATGCCCATCGATAGGCCAACACATCATCATGATGTGTCCCATTTCCATACTAGCAATCATTAGATGCAAATCTGATAGTGATGACATATTCGTGTTATGTTATTGATAATTAGTTAATTTGTCGTTTTCTTACATTTAAATTTATTAGTAATGCAAAATAACAACATGAAATTTCACTTTCAGAGAGGTAATGGCATTATTTTAGTCAATTTAGGGCAGTCGGGTACAAAAGCTGAGGTTTATTCCGAAGGTTCGTCACGAAATTTAAGCCAAACCCCATGCTGGATCCGAACCAGCACCACTGACAAGAGAATGCTAAGCTTGTGGCTCAACATCAAGTCACATTAATTAAAAATTCCGTTTGAGCTTGTTCCCGTCTGGCCACCTCCGTTTATAAACTTTAATCAATAAACAATACTTCCTTAACTGATATTGAATCTTTAAGTCTTTGTGGAAATTAGTTCCACCCCAAAACCTATATTTTCTTTATTATCAAATATATCTATATATTAAATACCATTAAAAATTCAAGATGGCAGAGTGAAAAGGCCACTTGTCTGGACTGTCCTCAATGACTTGCAATACATTACTGACAGAAATATTCGATCAAATCATGATATTTGATGAAGTTTACACTTTGACGAGATTAGATGCTAGTTTAAATTATCTATAACCAAATTCCTCTAATGGGCATAGCAAATGATGAATTGAGGCTTAAAAGTTAAAATAAAACGAAAGATGTAATTTTAATTCATTTATTTTTTTAATAATTCATCAAAAATGAAAATTACCCTGAAAATTTTTTAAATTTATTTATTACTATTTACAACTGTATTTACATTAAAACTCATTAAGTAAATTTGATGTAAGATCAAAATTGAGTGATACCAGGCATGTAGAGAAACTACCCATTGGACAAACAGCTCTCACATTTAGATCAGTTATCGATCAAGAGCTAAGCTAAGTTAGCTTAACATAGATCAAAACTTAGAAATGAAGATTTCTGAAATAAAACGAGTATCAGATAACTACTTAAATGCTCAGGAAAACAAATTTAACCTTAAGAACTCAATTTTACATGCTATATGCATATAAGTAAAGGATTTGGAACCTTTTGTGCCCGTTTGTTGTTTATTTGTCATATTTTCTTTCATTAAACAATATATTCGAAATTGTTTTACTCATTGAAAAAAAAAATATATAATATCGAGTTACTTTGTATTTCACCTATATACAGAAATGTGTTTTCTTAGCTCTGCTGTGATAGTTCACTGACTAGCAAGTACAAAACTACTTTTTTAGTTCATAAAAAAATAAACTCCGTATACATCGAGAAACACGAGAGGCAATTATTATTATTTTTAATTTTTAGACGAATTGTTCCATTGCCACACTGACCCATATGACTCCTCCGTGGGAACCGGAAGCCTATTCTAGTTTATAATTGTACGTTATTCCTTTTTGTTTGAAAGGTTTCTTTGACCAGGACATCTAATTATTTACATATTGTGCAGCTATACGTCCAATAGGTCGCTGTCCTGTCTATCTTGAAATCTCCTGATATTTCTTAGAATCCTCCGGTCAACTACACAAAACCGCCTCCTCCTCAGTACCTTAAAATTCATTGGCTCTTACCATTTATTGATATCCAATTAGGTAGGTTTTCTCTGACCCATCCTCTTACGTACACAAATCTGATCGAACGAATTCTTCCCCTTTTAGTCGAACAGTTTTCTTCTGTGTGTTTATATGTAGCAATTTACCAGAAAAAAATAACTATTCCCTCACTAGGTTTTTGTAACAAGGCATAAAGTAATCTGGCCCAAAGCTAGTACTTTCATCGTAAGAAGTATGTTTCGAATCTCGATGTAACATTTTATTTTACTGCAGAAATAAATCTTGAAGTCTTTACTGTTGTTTGAATCTGTTAATTCGCGTATATTCTTCTTTCCTTTCTTTTTTTCAGATAGAAGCTATAGCTTCGGCTAGCAAACCCATTAACACAAGGGGACGACTAAAGATCAGAGATCTTCTTTCTTAATTTCGAAATCGAAACTGGAAAGAAGTGCTCTTAATATAACATAAGAGTTGAAATTAAAAAAAAAAAAAAAAAATGGTTTATTTAGGTTATATTAGTAGCTGCTGTCCAATACTCCAAGCCGTATTTGAAATAAATGTCTTATAAATTCTTGTTTTTGCTTTCTAAAATAATATTCAGGTATACTCAAAAATAATATAATATACAAATATAGTCCATAGTCCTTACTATTTAAAAAATAAAATAATATACAAGTATGGTTTACTCAAAGTTTCCTCTTAAAGGTTTCCTGTGTATTTCTTCCTTAAAATTATTTCGACTTCACACCTGAGTTTTTGGATAGATCAATTATTGAATTCTTTGAAATCTTTATTTTCTGATCATTGCACACACATCCCTTCTCATCTTCACCTCTTGGCAAGGTGTTTCAATGTTGAACAAATGTTCTTTGGCTTTTCCACATTTATAATGAAACCAATCTTGGATCCAGATCTAAGATCAAGTTTACTAGTTCAATTAGATCCATTTTTTTCTTCTTTTATTATTATGGTAGTAGCAATTACTTTTTATTTTGAATTCCGAGAAATCCTCCTCTAATATTATCTATATATAAATAAATAATACTACCTACGCTATTATACTTTCTATACTTATTTACATATATTTATTAATTTAAACTCTCTATCATATTAAACGTTTTCTTCGCTTCGTAAGCTGCTTGATTTCTGATCCTCACTAGTTGCGAAGTTTCTGCCTCATCTCGTTGCCATTAAATTTATGTTAGCAGGAATGACACTCGTTTGCCATACTGGCAACTAGCTTAATTACTTGACGATATGCCATGAATATGTATAGGTTTGTCTTGCCTGAGATACAGGGAAGTAGTTGCCGTTCATTAATCTCATCCTTCAGGTTTCCTAAGGTCCCTCCAACTTTGTTTTTGTTGAATATTCACCACTCTTCTGTCAGCCGTTTTCCTTTAATGAACTCGTCATAACTTTGCGAACAATGCTCGCTGTCCATAGGACCGTTATTTATTTCTACTTGCTTTGGCACATTTGTCGTACAAAATTAAATTAAATTTCTAAAACAGACAGTTATGAAATGCTGATAATCTATTTATTGTGCCCTAATTTATTATAATTAAATTTAAAAAAAAATCTAAATCAATTTACATGTTTAGTAGAAAATGTAGAAATTATAAGGAAACATACTAAAGTTCCTATATTTGCCAACTGTCCTCTACATTTGCTAAATTTAAAAGCCCTAAAGAGTCACTGGAATATATTTAAATAATTATAAATGTATTATACCTTAAATTCAAATTTACCTAGGGAAGATGTATGTGTCTTTTGGTATATTTTTAATTTAAAAAAAATAAATTAGTTTACATTTTTAGTGGAAAAACACAATTTGTTGTGTGGCTATAATAAGTCACTAAATTATATTAAAGCAATTGTCAGTACATTGTATTATATCTCAATTTGAAATTAACCTTTTATAGTTCGATTTGTATAAGTTGGTATAGTTTAACATTTTCTTTAATAACATAAACATTTAAGGGTGATTGAGTGATCTAGGTGCTTAAAAGCTGCTCTTGATGAATATGCAACAAAACTGGAATCACATGTTATGAATTTGTGAAAAATCCATATACGACTAAAAATCTTTCGTGGGAGAAAATGGAATACAAGTTCAGTTTCAGCACCTCAGAATACTCAAAAATGGACCAAAATTATCACATCAAATTTTTGGGTTGTAGAATTATGCTGTTAATTTAATAATATGATTTATTTGAAACATATAATTTCATGACACCGGATTATGTCACGTTACATTTACAACATGTAATGTAAACTTTTTGGTATGTTTGATGCATACTTTAAAGTGATAAATGAATGAAATTCATTTTCGGGTAGAAGGAATATTAACGGTCTTCTAGATCTTGGGGCTTTCATATTATAATTCTCTACAAGGAGGAAGAATTCATTCTTTCTTCTTAATATGTCCCTAATATATGATGCCTATAACTCGGAAATCTTTTTGTGAAATTTTGTTTTTAGTAGGATGTTTTCTATTATTGTTTTGTATTATTCTTATGTAATTGAGTTATTATTAAGGCAAATATTAAAATATAAGCAGACTAGATTTTTAAACAGACATGTGTAGAACGATTAAAAAGAAAATATATTATTTTAAAAATAGTGTTATAAAATACTCTTTTTTTTATGAGAGGTAAAAATAACCCGTTGATTTTTATCAAGGAGTAGATGTTGACGTTCAATTTCATATATTTATATATGAATAATATAGTTAATATTTATATTTATCAATTTTTATAACTTAGATTCATTTAGTCTCAACACTTATTCATCTCCAATGTTTCGTCGAACCTGGCCAAAATATTTGGATATATATATATATATATATATATGACAACAACAGGTTAATTAAATATATTGTATTAGACTTGGCCATTATAACCTTGAATCATTATGTAAGAAATATACATATGTGATATAAATAAATAAAGAGCATCGAGGCTGTCTCAATTTAATTTATTATAATTGGAATTGTACATTTTTAGTGAAATATTAAATTGTTTTTAATATTAAACATTGTTGATTAAAACTTACCAATACTTCAGACTATAAGAAACAAGTTCTGAGGCGAAATAGTTACGGAAACTTCTGTGCCATACTTGGACGGTTAGAATATTTCAAACCCATTTTGCATCAAAAAGTTTTCCTCAGAGGAATTCCGGTGAAAGATATTACCTTAAAAATCTTCTAACTTATTCCGAGTCCACGCCTTTGATTATATTTCTCAAGGTGTTCGTGTAATTTACTGAATGTAAAATATATTTGAACACAAAACATTAGCTTTCATATTTATGTCTAACTACTGTTCTAAAACTACTTTTCTTATCTTATGGTATGGTTACGTCAATAAAAGTGCTTTATATTTTATTCAGTAAACCAATGGCATTGCCATTATAACAATGGATTTATTATATAATAAAGTTTATGTAAATAGTTATAATTATGGCCGTTCTATTGAAATTACTATTCTATTAATATAAGGACTCTATTTACCGGGCGACTGGCCGGACAGGTCAGGAATACACTTTCCATTTCTCAAGAAACCTGCAAATATATCAGATAAACAGAAAGTGCACTTACAATCATATTACAATTTCATTTGATTAAAATATTAAAAACGCTTAATAATTAAAAGAGAATTAAGAGTTACGAAAGATAATTTGAATATCGTACTAAAATAAAACAATTATATATTAATGGCCAATGTATGCGTATGCTTAAATTGAACATTGGTAAAAATCAATATTTATAAAGTTAAATTATAAAATTAGTTATTCTTCTACTGTTTTGATACCTTTATTGACCGTCATCCGAACTGTCTTCCTTTAAATAAATTCATAATAATTTGTTAATAATTAGAGAACATTGTCACCACTTATATTCCAATTTTTTATAGATAGGGATTTAGAAATAATAATTAAAGGATTTATTAAGAGATAATATTATAAATATTCACCATTAGATGTTTGTTTATTGTTAAATAAATTCAGCATGGCACATTTTATACTCTTATTCTGTTTCACAAGGCTCAATTATCAGTTAAATAAGGTATGATTTTTAATTACTATGCTCCATAATTATTATGAGAGTTGTTTTATTGATTTATGAATGTCTCTCCTAGTGAAAATCTGTATGTTAAAGTAAATAATTAGCAATATAAAACTCTCACATGTCAGGTACCAAATTACTATTAATAAATACATATTTTTTTAATATATATATTTTTAAAAAACATAGATTATCCTATCGATCTCTTTTCATGTAAACGCAATATAAGAAGTAATTGATAAAAAATATATAAACAAAACAATAATATTAATGATATTCTTTGTAGAACAGATGATCCTTACACAAGGGCAGTTAGAAACGGCGACTCAAAATTAAAGAACCCCGCAAACAAGAAGTAGCTGTCTATTCCAAGATCATCCTACAAAATACAACCCTTCATTTACTGTTTTAGTCACCGAAATACATTAAAACTGAAAAAATCTGGTTAAAGGATTATTTAAATGAGTAACTATCCAAAAAAAAAATTATTTTTATTGAAAGACTGATAGGAATTAAAAACTATTGATAGCTCTATATACATGAAAGTACTTCTTACTCGTGAGCAATATGAAAACACTATTTATACATACCAATTAAGTTTTGTTATGGTGAGGCTTACAAGATCCCTGTATTGTTCTTGATATCAGTTATCATAAGTTAAAAACAATTTCAGAAAACACAAACAAGAAACCAACAGAAAACAATTTCATTACTTCAAAAAAATTTAGGCATTTTTTCAATTTTCTCTTTGAAATTCGGCTTACCGGTAAGAAAGCAAAAAGAAAATTATGAAATATTTATTGCCCTGCTGCTCATATTTACATCTGAGTACAAACAATCTTTCTGTCCAAGAAAACTCCAGAATAATGGATAGTATATATCTGAGAGCTTTTGTAGTTGTTGATTGTTGCTTAAAAGCGTAAAACCCTCTGGTCATCAACGCCTATGGCATGATAAAATAAATAAATAATAAAAAAATGAAAAATAAAAAAAAATTAAATTCGAAGAGAAGTTATAATTTAGAAAGAAGGCGATGTGCTTTTAAAAATTCAAACACTAATGTAATTTTGGCTTCCTCATCTGTGAGAGCTTCTTATAAATTTGGGGTCAGTCCTATCCTGTTTATTTTTGGCAAATAGTGAGTACATTCTTCAAAAATATGTCTAATCGTGAGAATGGACTGAAAATATTTGCACCATAGCAGTTGTTGGTGCAGTTTTCTAATCAGGTGAGAGTACGTGAGGAGAGTATGGCCTATTCTCAAGCGGGTTAGAGCAACTTCCTCCCTGCAGTTCTCGCGGTAGGATGTTGACAATGGTTTTACTGATGGTTTTATTTCTTTTAATTTACTCGGAGAGCTTTTGTTATTGCCTATATAAACTGGAGGACTGGTGGCTAGTCAATGTCCTGAGAAATATTTTCTGTATTTTTCATGATTTAATAATGTTTTTGAAAGTAACATTTGTGTAAATTTTACAAGTAGTTTAGAAGTACATAAATAGGGTTGTGGTGTATTGTTAAAATCGTTGTACTGGCAATGGGAAATCTCTGAACTAAAAAGGAGTAAGAAACTAATTCTTTGCATTGTTTGTCTGGTTGTAATTATTACTAATTTCGTTTTATTTCATCTTAACAATATAAATTAATAATACACACACCATTTTAGTAAACTTAACCCTAGTGGTTTTAACTCGAGAGAAGATGTTTTAACTTGTTTATATGATTGTTGAATTATGAAAAAGTTTTAAAATAGTCATCTAAATAAAATGTAATCCTAAGTAAAGTTTTGCCTAATATTGGAAAGGAAAAAGTTAGTTTTAATGGAATGTTAAAGCCACCTTGAATCTACAATGTCTCTCTGTAGGAATGCTTAAAACGCTGAATCGTATGATAAACATTAATTTCTTATGTTAACATTAATAAACACAAACTAAAATCAAAATAAAGCCTCCAAAATAAAATACAGAACAAAATTTAAAATAGAATGGTCCGCCAATATAAATCAAAATTAAAAAACCAAACAAACTTTACCAGATTACTAATTATAAATTAAAGTACTGGTGAATGAACTCCGATGGGTCGGAGGTTCTGAGAGATCCGCTCCGAATGGTCGGAGACAATGTTTTTTCACTGGCCTTAGGCAGTAGATTGTTGTGGCAACGTAATCCTACTGGCCGTTATTTCACGCCGTTATATAAACATCTTCCCAAAATACAAAATAAACAATGTATTTACTGCCTAATTATAAAATATTTACATTTTGATTATTATACATGACTTTAACAATGGAGTGGACAGTGGAGTCATTAGAGGCCTCAGAGTGGGACGGTGCGGCCATTGGACAGTGTCTGTACTGGATAAGCCAATGCACCATTTTATTCAATTTTATGTTTGTTCTAGATATCGGAAGATTGGGCTTATGACGAGATACTGTTATTTTAGGATGTTGTATCATATGAAAAGAGAATAGAGGGATGCCAAGCCTTTATCGTTTCATATTCAGATATATCGATGCTATGCCGGCATTTCCTCAGTTTTATTAGTTTTTTTCCGTATCAACTTGTCTCTATGTAGGTCCTGAGAAATCGATAAATCAATTTTAAGCTAGAAAGATGACTTGGCATACTCACTAAAATAACTCCCACGTCCGTAGATTTAGTGAAACCGAAAATTTCGTGACTATATCAGGGGAATTTCTAGCCAGAAGATCTGCAGTTGATTTATTATGAATAAAGATTTTTTTTATTATTTTAGGATCCTAGATTTTAACTTATAGTATGTTAAACTTCTCAACAAGATGGCGTTTACTCGTAACTATGACTTCGTACTCAGTCATAACCTATGAAAACTTTCAAGTGAGTTTTAAATCAACTTTAATCTATACTCAATAAAATTTGTACTCTCCAAAGACTTTCATGGTTTATCATAGAAGTATTTTGAACGATGGTTACTTGTTGAACTAGTCTTGCATACAAATACGCTTTAAGCATAATTAATGAATTCAGATTAAATTTTTTATCATCTTGCCACACCTTTGGTATCTTATATAATAATAAGTGAATTTTGTATTCGTATAATATTATACTCGAACACAAAATTCCTCAGTTTAAGATTTCCTTTTTACATTTTTGTAAATATTTTATCTCAGTTTTGAAAAAATGCTAATTAAGGTTTGTTATTATAATTTTAGTTTAAATATTTACTGTTATAAACCATTCGTTCCTAGTTAAGCTTCTAAATCTAAAATAGTAGGGTCGGGAAACCCTTCTGCGACTGACCCATCCTCTATAATGTCGATACCCTTTGTTGGTAGGGGGCGGGTTGAGATGCTGACCACATCCTTAGAACAATCGTTGATTCCAAGACTCTTCATTGACTATAGAGGTACTATAAACCGGGTTATAGATGTTTTTTTTTCTATAACAAAACAGGTATGATTAAACGAACAATAAACCACTTTTTTTTAATAAAACAAGTAAATAGTTTAGATTAATGCAGGGGATATTTTAGCAGCTAACTCAGGTACATAAAAATACAAAAAAAAAAAATATTGTAGCATTCTTTTTTCTAAGTGAGCGATGTACAGTTTTCGTAAATTTACAAAAATAAAAATAAGTTTTTCTGCAAAAAACAAAATTGGACTTGTATTCATGGGAAAACAACAGTCTGGTAAAAATAATTTAATAAAGTTGTTATATCAAAGGTTTTTCAATTAAAATATGTTCCGAGTTTTATTTATATATTTTTTATTGTCTAAATGCTTTGCTATAAATCGTTGTCAATGTCAATCGCTAGAGTATCACTCATTAATAAATTTATTATATAATTAAGTATAGAATTCCTCATCGTACCAACGTAGCTTTTGATTTATGACCATGGTAAGGTGATGTGCGTTAAGAGCGATTTCTGGTTAAGTGTGTGATTGTTTTGTTTAATCCAAACCCCTATCTGGTAAGAGCGACGTACTCAAAGGAGAATTTGCACTCGTCTCACCTTTAAACGTAACTTATAAATTATGATGAGATAATTTTCATTATTTCTATTATTTTTTTCTATTATCAGTTTTCATTTTTTAAAAATTATTTTTATTTTCATTTCATTATACAATGGGTTTTTTAAAAATATATATTTAATTTTAGTTTTGAGTCTTTTTTTCTCCTTTTTCTTCTTTTAAAAAAATATTCCTCTTATTTCCTATATCACCGAAATGTCGCTTTCCTCCTCTTAACTCCCTAACTACACTTTACTCACTTAGTGTAGTTTCCCTAAGACACAATCGGACCAGACACTCCGTGTATTACGAACCCTACATACTTTCTCATTATCTGTTATAATATTGAAACTGACAACCCACCCAATCCTAACACTAATCTCACCACGTTTGCTGATGACACTTGTCTGTTCTCAGTTAGTAATATCCCTATTATTGAATTCTAAACTTTCCAATTACATATCACAACACTTGAAGAATGGTGTTGAAATTAGAGGTTAAAAAAAATCCTTTACCCTTCGTCGTAAACGAATAATGTACTAACGAACGTAAGGAATAATATTCCTCTTACCCCTGTCAAACAGATCCACTACCTTGGACTACAGCACAAACGTGTAGCTTGGAATCCTCAATCAAGATTGATAAAACAAGCAACTGCACGTCGAATCCAACTGCCACAATACTTACTAGACAAAAGGTCTAAGCATTCAATCCATAACAAAAGACTGATCTACTCGACTATAATAAGGCTTTTCTGGATAATCGGAGTTGAGCTTTAGAGCTCCACTACATTCCTGCTGTGTCCAATCCTAAATCAATCCCTCAGTGCTCTTTACTTTGGCACAAATATAATGATCCTTAAAGAACTTAGTGTTCCTTATGTTGTCGATTTAGGCCGAACCTGATATCAAACCTTACATTCTAATCTCATTATTCATTCAAACCCACTACTTTTCAAACTTGGTTATTGTTATATACCAAATAATCCTATTACTGGACTAAAATAAGATGACCTCGAGAACTTTAAATGTGTATATATATATATATATATTTTTTTTTTA
>NW_027109161.1:0-278 GCF_000696795.3 Halyomorpha halys
ATGTTAAATATAGAAAGTTTTTAAAAGTAATGGAGACTCTTAAAAAGTTATGGAGACTCTTAAAAAGTAATGGAGAATGATGAAAAACACTACCAATGAAGGATTAAGGTTGCAGTGATTTGTATGGTTGTGCAAGGAGGTGATTTGGTCAGAATTTTTATTCTTCTCGACCGCCAGATTTTTATCCAATTTATGTGGCTGGGACCACCCAAGGAGGATGCCAAAACCCATAGGGGTGACTACAGTGTAACAGAAAATAATTTTCTAGCCAGCCGGAT
>NW_027109161.1:6543-7576 GCF_000696795.3 Halyomorpha halys
GAAATTTGACCCTTCCTTAGTCACAAGGCATTATAAAGAATTGGGCTGGGTTCACTGAAGGTGGAGGGGTAACAATTTTGGCCCAGCAGCCGCTGGCTGGGGGTGCAAGAACGGGGAGGGACCGCTCCTCTGGAGGAAAACATCTTCATGGTAGGGGCATGCGTAGTTACTTGTTCCGTTTTGCTTGTCTGATAACTATTGTCATCTCGACATAGTCATAAAATAATTTTTTTTTTAATTTCAATTAGCTTATAATTGAGTCTTTCAATTAACAGGATAACTTTACTTTTACTTTTGCAGGTTTTATACTTCAATGGATAGCCTGATCAAGTCAGAGTGTCCCTCCACTCTTCCTCCTCAAGTCGGTCATGTCTTCCACGCTGTCCTTCCACCAAGTTCATTGTCTTCCTCTCCTTCAATTATCTTTCTGGTAGTTCCCTTATCAGACGTTTCTTTGGCCAACTACGTTCTGACATCCACTGACAGTGCCCATACCATCGTAATCTGTTCACAGGATAACAAACTCCATAAAATCATTATTAGTATTTTCAATATTGATTTAATAATAGCTTCGATAATAGTTTAGCATTATAAATGATAAAATTATTTCAATATAAAATAATTGGTTGTACTAAAATTCCGAAGGGTTTATTTGATAAAACTTTATACATATTTATTTTTAGGAAATTAATTTTCACTTCTTTGTTCCTCAACAACGTTTCGGACTCATTATCCAGTTCTTATCATTAAGTTGTGAACATTTGTCATTTAAGATTAAAAATCATTTTTATATATCCCAATAGAATATAAGTCCAATTTTTTTATTAACTAGCTTCTTTTTTTCATCTTTCATTGTTTGCTGTCATTTTATGTCCACATTTTAAAAAAATAAATATTATTTTAAAAACAGCAAAAAATAAATTATAAAAAAAAGGTTGGACTTATATTCTGTTGGGAATCTATAAAAATTATTTTTAATCTTAAATGACAAATGTCCACAAATTAATAATAATAACTGGATAATGGGCAGGGA
>NW_027109161.1:7626-7958 GCF_000696795.3 Halyomorpha halys
TCTTCCTCCTCAAGTCGGTCATGTCTTCCACGCTGTCCTTCCACCAAGTTCATTGTCTTCCTCTCCTTCAATTATCTTTCTGGTAGTTCCCTTATCAGACGTTTCTTTGGCCAACTACGTTCTGACATCCACTGACAGTGCCCATACCATCGTAATCTGTTCACAGGATAACAAACTCCATAAAATCATTATTAGTATTTTCAATATTGATTTAATAATAGCTTCGATAATAGTTTAGCATTATAAATGATAAAATTATTTCAATATAAAATAATTGGTTGTACTAAAATTCCGAAGGGTTTATTTGATAAAACTTTATACATATTTATTTT
>NW_027109161.1:11103-15010 GCF_000696795.3 Halyomorpha halys
GAGTAATAGTCAGCACTTCCTGGGGTGACCAGCCCTATTGGGAGGCGAGTTCTTTCCCTTTTCTCCTTCCAGACATCCCTGTCCCTAGCAGCTCTCCACCAGAGGGGCCCTGCCATCCTCTTGAACATATCGCTCCATCTTTTCTTTTGACGTCCTCTTCTTCTTCTTTGAAGGTCGTATGGAGTCTATTCTGTGGCAATTTTTAACCATCTGTCATCTTCGCATCGAAGGAGACGCCCTGCCCATTTCCATTTGCTCTATCTTGTCATCTTCAGTGTCAGTGAGTCCTGTTTCTTTCTGAATCCAAGCATTTTTTATTCGATCTCTTTTCCTCACGTTCACAATGCTTCTTCCAATATTATTTTGCCACACCTGTAATTTTCTCTCCAGAGCTATAGTCAGTGATCACGCTTGGCATCCATAAGTGACCACTGGGCTAATGCAACTATCGAAGATCTGCCTTTTAAGGTCAATATTTGTTTTTCCCTTCATTATATGCCTGGATCAAAACATTTTCCAACCAAGTGCCAATCTCCTCTGGACCTCTTTTGCTCCTCTATCCGTGAATGATATTACCTGACCCAGATAAATATATCCTTCAACATATGTCAACTTATGGTTGTTAATTTCATACCTCTTCTACGCCATTTTTCATAAGTTTCGTCTTCTGGTAGTTCGGATAAAGACCAACCTCATCACATAATGCCAGAAGCCGCTTAACATTTCTCTTCATACCATACCTTTGTTATTAATATAAACTACTCTCAAACAAATTTTCATACGTAGTTTATTATTTGTTCTTTCTTTTGCTTAATTTTATTATTATTGATTTTTCTCATACAGCCTTTATCTTCTTATAATACTTAGTCTAAAATATCAGTTGCAACTTAAATATTAGTTTTTTTTTCAAAATCATTATACTATTACTCTTATTTGTTTGGATTGTTATCTTGTTTTTTGATCTTAGCCCTCTGATGAAGACTTGAAATTCTGGCCGAAACGTTAGCACTAATAAATAAGTTTTAACTTATTTGTATCCTTCACTAACCGCACCCATCAATTATCTGCGGTCAACAATTTACTCATCATGATGAGGATTAATTGGATCTCAATGTAGTTTGTTAAGTATAAGTTTTGTGATGCGAAACCACATCAGATGTTTGATAAAGTCAATACATTCACTTTCCAATAGCTCGGCATATATCCCCTCGACTTTGAAACAAGTTACCTAAACCCTGCCCGAACTGACCTGACCAAACTAATTTCCTCCGATAGGCTGAGTGACCTGATAGCTCGGTTAACCAGAACCATCTTGTACTGCAATAACTCCCAGCCAATAGAGCATCAATCTGAGGTCCACTTCCTCTTCGGCCAATATTGTTTGCTACAAAGCCTACTCGTATAGTTGCTATGTCTATGTCTTCCGTTTTAGGTTTCAGGTTTGAAATAAGAAAAAACAACACGAAATAAAATATAAAACCATCCGTAATAAACTATTTACCCACTCTACATCATTAGTTTCATAGCTGCTTCTTCGATTTCTTATAATTTGGTATACGAGCCCGGTGCGAGAAATCCATCTTGTTTGAAGTGCACCTTCAACTGATGGCTATAGTACAAGAGCCCAGGAGGCGAAAAAAGGCTGTTCTCTCTCACCATCTCACCCCAATTTTTTATTACTTTAATAAAAACTATATATAATTACTAGTCAAAACTGTAAGAGTCTGCCAAGTATAGGTAGGGGGGATAAAAATGGGGGTTGTTTCAAAGCGATAAAAAAAATTTTTTATTTGAAGCTCTATACGCTTAAAAATTAGGAACAACACAAGAAAACCTAAGAGGACGTCATTTAAAGAAGAGTAATTTTCCCAAAGTATGAGCCCTAATAGAGTTATTTACGTTAAATAGTTTTCGAGATATAGCTTTTTAAAAATTAACATTTCATAAAAATGTTGTATGGGACGTACTAAAAGATCAGTAGTTAGTGAATTTATTTTGAAAAATTCATATCTCAAAAACCATCTGACGTACAGATATCTATTAGCACTCAAATTAAAGCTCGTTTAATGAGCTATAAAGTAGTTTATTAGGTTTATTTATGTAGGAGTAATAGTTTACATGAAATTTGCTAAAATAAATAAATTTATAGTTATTCGGACAAATTTTCATTTGCCAAATTTATATTCATATGTGAATATCATAAAAACTACTACACCTACGAAGATAAGTGTCATAAATTAAGTTATAGTAAGTTAAATTTCCTTTATATTCAGTGTTGGCAGACATGTGTCTGCGTCTTATGAATCTAGAGATATATTTTTTCAAAAATCCAACATTTTATACGAACAACTAGAAATTAACATTTTGTGAGTTTATTTTGTCAAATATCATAAAAACTACTACTCCTACAAAGATAAACATTATTAACTATTTTATAGTAAATTTAACTAGCTTTAATTTGAGCGCTGGCAGACATCGGTACGTCCAATGGTTTCTGAAATAAAGTTTTTCATAATCAAATTTATTGTCCAAACAACTATAAATCAATTTATTTTAGCAAATATCATGAAAACTTCTATTCCTACGAAGGTAAAGGTCATATGCTTCTTTATAGTCCATTAAACTAGCTTTAATTTGAGTGCTGTACGTCACATAGTTACTGATATATAGACTTCTTAAAATAAATTAACTAACTACTAATCTTTCAGTAGATTTTTAAGAAATTTTGCTTTTTAAAAAGCTATATCTCGAGAACTATTGGACGTAAATAGCTCTTTTAGGGCTAATATTTCAGAACATTTACTCTTCTTTAAATAATGTTCTCTTAGATTTCCTAGTGTTGTTGATAATTTTTAAGATATTGAGCTCCGAATGAAAACTCAATGTTATTTCAAGGTTTTGATACAGCCGTCATTTTGTAATCCCCCAACCTATACTTGGCAGACTCATCAATTTTAACTAGTAATTATACATAGTTTTCATTGAAGTAATAAAAAATTGTGGTGAGAAAACGGTCTTTTTTTTCTTCCTGGCTCTTGTACTACAAGGAGCTAACTCGTTTCAGAATACTGGTTGGGTTAATAAATGGACTGTATTTTAAATGAAGGGCATGAAAGTTAAAGAAAATGAAGTGATTAACAATTTATAGGGTTGTGGACGTTTACAGAGTATAAATGGCCAAACAGTGTAAATATCAAAACATGTCTAAATATATACTTTTATAATTTGAAGTAAGACAGCGAAGATGATTTATCATTGCGCTATTGTACATGAAGATCTGATGCATACTGTTGGTAATGAAAATTAAAGGAAACCCATTTAGATGAATGAAGGCAGCAGCATCTCTCTTCTTATTTTCCCTTCTCTCGTGATCTCGTCCCTAGTCAGGGAACGAAGATATCTGAGTCTCAAGGAAGAAAAAATGGCACTCTTCTTCCCTTTACTTTATGCAACACTAGCTGGCGAGTATTTTCCTATATTGGCTATTAGGGGCGCAAATGTAGCTGATTACAATCAGGCATCACCTTGTTTCAAATTCTTCATCTCATCGAACATACATCTGCAAATATTTATAAAATTAGTTTTTATAACACTAAACATAGAAATGCATTTCTAGCCGTTCTAAAATTTTTACTTAATAGAAAATTAATTTAATGAAGTAAAAAAAAAAAAAAATTTTTATTTTAAAAACATTTTATACGGTGCATCTTAGCAAGAAGGTTTTAGTATAAGAAATTAAACAGCATTAAATTCTGTGTCTAATGAGTGCCATACATAACACATCAATTTGGTAAGGCAACATGTCGTAAACAAAAAATTAAATTTATATAAATTTGTTTCCAAAAAAAAAGAGTGTAATTGTAGTGTAAAAAAGCAGATTGTAATATCTACCAATAAATAAAAGTTT
>NW_027109161.1:16625-17392 GCF_000696795.3 Halyomorpha halys
TTGTGAGCAATAGTAATAGTGATGAATAATCACATTCCTACTAGATTAAAATAAAATAAGATAATAAAACAAAATAAAATGCCTTTCTCCTTAATTAGCATATTAAATTATATTTTATTTTAATTATTTCACTGACCCATATATCGACATTATTTAATTTAATCGATTGTCTTTATTCTAGGTATAAATGAGAACCGGCTATCGATACTTCAATTAAAGTAGTGAATAGAAAGGATCATCAATACTAGGTTTTATTCAATTTAATATAACAAATTAAAGAACATTAAATTATATGCCGAGTGAATAGTATAAAATAATAATTCGGTTCTGTTGTATATTGTCTTCGAATAACGAGCTATTGGAATAAGGAACAGCCAGAGCTGGTACGACTTCACACCATACTGTTTGGCCAAATCATAACGTTAATTATGGTATTCACTTGACACATAATATAATGTTCTTTAATTTCTTTTATTAAATTTAACCCGAAAGCAGTGTAGCCTTCAGCATTTTGCTTATATTGGGAAATAAACGTCTATACTTTCCTGGTATTTCATCTGTTTTATTTATACTTTTGTCTACCTTCTGTTAACCCTTTGATGAAAGGGCCCTCTTTAACCTTTCCGCCTATATTCAATTCAGTTTTGCTCTCGCCTTCTCACAATTGTAATATTGAGCATTTCTCTCACCAGTACATTCCTAACGTGACATCTTTCTGTTTTCATTTGAGCATTTCTCTCACCAGTACACTCCTAACGTGACATCTT
>NW_027109161.1:17442-19015 GCF_000696795.3 Halyomorpha halys
AAAAAAAAGAGTGTAATTGTAGTGTAAAAAAGCAGATTGTAATATCTACCAATAAATAAAAGTTTATTTAATTTTTTTTTTTAGCATTTAGATGTGAAACTCTGAAAAAGACCTATTCGAACGAAAATCTCTGATTCGTTAGTTTATTAAATTAATAATTTAAATTATAACCGATTTAGGAAAGCCAGATTATATTTAGTGATATTAAATTTGGATTCATATGTTAGCACACTACATATGAATCCAAATTTAATATCACTAAATATAATCTGGCTGTCCTAAATCGGTTATTAATTAAATTATTAATTTAATAAAGTAACGAATCAGAGATTTTCGTTCGAATAGGTCTTTTTCAGTGTTTCACATTTAAATCCTAAAAAAAAAAATTGAATAGACTTTTATTTATTGGTAGATATTACAATATGCCACACAATTGTGAGCAATAGTAATAGTGATGAATAATCACATTCCTACTAGATTAAAATAAAATAAGATAATAAAACAAAATAAAATGCCTTTCTCCTTAATTAGCATATTAAATTATATTTTATTTTAATTATTTCACGGTCCCATATATCGACATTATATAATTTAATCGATTGTCTTTATTCTAGGTATAAATGAGAACCGGCTATCGATACTTCAATTAAAGTAGTGAATAGAAAGGATCATCGATACTAGGTTTTATTCAATTTAATATAACAAATTAAAGAACATTAAATTATATGCCGAGTGAATAGTATAAAATAATAATTCGGTTCTGTTGTATATTGTCTTCGAATAACGAGCTATTGGAATAAGGAACAGCCAGAGCTGGTACGACTTCACACCATGCTATTTGGCCAAATCATAACGTTAATTATGGTATTCACTTGACACATAATATAATGTTCTTTAATTTCTTTTATTAAATTTAACCCGAAAGAAGTGTAGCCTTCAACATTTTGCTCATATTGGGAAATAAACGTCTATACTTTCCTAGTATTTCATCTGTTTTATTTATACTTTTGTTTACCTTCTGTTAACCCTTTGATGAAAGGGCCCTCTTTAACCTTTCCGCCTATATTCAATTCAGTTTTGTTCTCGCCTTCTCACAATGGTAATATTGAGCATTTCTCTCACGTGACATTTTTTTTTCCATTTGAGCATTTCTCTCACCAGTACACTCCTGACGTGACATCTTTTTCCATTTGAGCATTTCTCTCCCCAGTACACTCCTAACATGACATTTTTTTCCATTTGAGTATATTATTCACCAATACAATCCTAACGAAAGGCAAGAAGATCTTAGATCTTTTGCGAAATTTGGATTCTGCAGCCCCTATTTAAGATCTACAATTTCAAATTTCAACTGAATTTAATCCTAAAGCATTGCTACATGTTGTTTAAAATAACCACGATTTTGATTTTCATACAGTAAATTTCAAATCAGATCCTAAAGGACTAAACCACCATTATTCTGAAATTTTGAGTAAAATAAATATGTAATTATTTGAAAAAAGTTGGTAAATAGATAAATATTCAAATCCTTAAATTGTATAGATGTGTGTGTATATATGTATATATATATATA
>NW_027109161.1:19970-31452 GCF_000696795.3 Halyomorpha halys
CATCTTTCTGTTTTCTTTTGAGCATTTCTCTCACCAGTACACTCCTAACGTGACATTTTTTTTCATTTGAGTATATTATTCACCAATACAATCCTAACGTAAGGCAAGAAGACCTTAGATCTTTTGCGAAATCTGAATCTGCAGCTCCTATTTAAGAGCTACAATTTCAAATTGCAACTGAATTTAATCCTAAAGCATTGGTACAACATGACTAAACCACCATTATACTGAAATTGTGAGTAAAATAAATACGTAATTATTAGAAAAAAGTTGGTAAATAGATAAATGCTAAAATCCTGAAATTTTACGGTTGTATATATAATATGTGTACACATATAAAAGCATGTGTAGGTGAGTAAAATAATATGTGAACAAATAAAATAGAGAGGGGGGTATATGTATGTTTAAAAAAATAGATATATAATAAGAATAAAGTAATTTTAGATTTAAGAAATGTTAAGTTATAAGCAAATAAATAAAAAATGTAATGTTAATTAAGTTGTATTAAATGTAAAAAAAAATATTTTAATGATAAGGTGATAACAGAGTCCTAACCTGTTGAAGGTAGGTTCTGTTATAAATTATGGTTATAAGTGAAAAAGAGAAGATTATTTGTGTAAAAAAGTTTTTAAATTTAAGTTATGTAAGTGAGTAATCAATTTAAAAACAATTTTTGAAACTGTTATGATGTTATTTTAATATTTAATTTATTTTAAAGATGTGACGTGGGCAATTAGCCTGCAAATAAAAAATTAAAGAACGTGACATCAATAGTAGTAAGGTATAGCCAAAGATATCAGTATATTATTAAGGAAATATGTAAATATGTAATTAATATAAAAATGTTTATTTTTATATTAATTACATATTTACAAGGTTGTCTCCTTGAAAATGACTGAGGGCCGAAACGTTGGAGAGCTTTTGAAAATAAAAGTTGAGAGTAATTTGGATCAAAATTGTGTATGTTAATAATGAATTAATCGTAAAGGTTTTATCACTATTAGATCCAATTATATAAAAATTATATAAAAACCTCTCAGGAGACAAAAAAGTAGGACATTCCTGCCGGGTTTATAAAACTAAAGTATCGATACCCGGTTCTCATTTATCCATATTCTAGTCAAAGGTAATCGATTAAATTAAATGTCAATATATAGAACAGTAAAAGAATTAAAATAAAATATACTTTAATATTCTAACTAAGTAGATATGCAATAAAACCCGTGGGGTTTTTTACATGACCTGATTTTTTTAAAAATAAAATATTTTTTTTTAAAATTTTAAACTTATATTTCTAGTTGGTATCTTAATATGATAAATTAATCATTGATGTGAGAAGGTGAACGAACTCGACGATGGGCCAAGAAAGAAAATGACGGACTGATATTGGCTGGGATCGAATGAACGAATGAAGGTCCTTTTACTCCTCAGGTCACGTCCTTTTCTTTTTCAGTGAGCTCCTTTAAAAATAAGACGGAGGTCCTATTTCTCGGAACTGCTTCGTAAATAACCTTAGCAACCTGAGGCTTAGAGATTAGCTAATTACCTGAGACCTCGAAGACAATGGGAGCCGCTTCCTTCTGATTAGACTCTACCACAAAGACAATGCTAAAACTGCTTCAGTCTTCAGTCCAATGACGAAAGTTCTCTTATAAGTGTTCCCGAGGGGTTTGGATTGAACGAGAATGGTTAGAGGACTGACGCTTTTAGACTGATTAGAATTGATCTTTATCGCGTTTAATAACCCGCTTACAGTTCTTGTATCGCTTCTGACGTTCATTCCATCATTCGAGCCAATCAAATGCCCAACTTCGTCAGCGTCGGGGCTAATCTATACTGTCGCCCCTCACTGTCGCCTTCGTTGAAAACAAACTTTCCAAACTTATTCTCCTCGCTTTAATTTGTATGTACTACTTTGTATGTAATAATTTGTATGTATTAATTTGTAATGTACACGGATTCCAAAATGTTAAAACTTGATTGTAATCTGAATAAATATAGTCAAAGCCCTAAAAGAGAGAAAACAAAATTCACATTATGTTGCTAATGAATTCCAATATCTAAAGATTTTTCTGAATCGCCAAATCCACTCAAGCTGTGCTATCTACATTCGTTAGAATAAAAAAATTAAACAAAAACGTCATTTCATATTTAATAATATAAAAAAAACTATACATCCTATTGTGACGATAGGTATCCAGACCTAACCAAACGGTTTTGTGTATATATAAAATATACATATACAAAATAGATATACAATGTACATTATATATAAAAAAAGAAGTTTAAGATCCGATCCTGAAGGTACACGCAGAAATTCACACAACTGATTTTGGTTAATATTGCAGCATGTATCAGATTCGGTTCTCATGATACGAGGGGCAATTTGTCAATAACTGGAAACATCCTCCAATACCGTTCCATCACAAGCTGAACAAAGCTTCTATGGGTCCAAAGTATATTTGTGTGGACACATAGAGTAATTGCATATTTACCACAGTGTCGTAGTTAAGCAATTATTCTCAAGTGAGTTTTAGGCTTTTTAGGTTGTTATAGGATTTTTAGGTAGTTTTAAGGAGCATCTAAACATAGACACTTTTACCAAACATAGATATAGACATTTATATGTCGAATGTAGTATAGAATGATAGTATAGAATGAAATATAGGTTTTTAAAGATCTATATTTTGAGAACCATGAACGTAAATAACTATATAAGGGCTCATATTTTAGAAAGTATACTTTTCTTTAAATGATGTTCATTTAGGTTTTTAGTATTGTTGATTATTTTAAAGATATAGAATTCCGAATGAAAAGTTAATTTTTTTAACGTTTGGAAACAACCGCCATTTTTTATTCCCTCTACCTATACTACTACAGTGACTATACTTATTTTTCATTGAAGTTATAAAAAATTGGAGTGAAAAACTGGTCCCCCCTTCCCACTCCTCTCCCCTCCCCCGGGCTTTTGGACTATATAAGGCCATAAAAATTCAATTTTTGCTTTAGAAAGCAGATCTAGTTAAGACTAAAATAAATATTTGATACTTTGTCAAATTGAAATTGATATTAAATTAAAATGATAGTTTCCAATAATGACGACTCATATATCTACTAGACTTTAATAACAAGGCTTTATGTAATTTCAAAGAATTTACTAAATGTCCACCTTTCATAACTTATCATAAATATAATTAGATTGTAGGAAAATAGTTAAGGTGACGTTTAATAAAGCTATCAAAAAAGTAAAAGAAAACTACTTATTGTTAAACTTCATTTCGCCCCACTTTGCAGGGCTTCTTTGGGGCTACCAGGGCCCTGTTTCATAATATAGTACAAACTAATACTATTAGTCTTGTCGATTTATCTTAATTCAATAACACAGACTTGTACTATAGTAACTTTGTACTTGTACTTTACTATTTTTTAATTCCTGTAATATCACTAATACTCACCCCTATCATGAAAAAAATAAGTATTAGTATTATTACCACACTAGTTTCTACACTTGTACTATGAACTAATACTATTAGCTTTCATTATGAAACAGGGCCCTGATTGACAATTGTCATTTTTTTTCTCAATTTGACAGCCCTGACGAGTACAGCCCCTGCAAAATGGGACGAAACGTTGTTAACGATAAATAGTTTTCTTTTACTCTTTTGCTAGCTTTATTGACCGCCATCCCGACTATCTTCTTGCAATATACTTTACACGGTAAACAATCTTCTTTCAATATTAATATAATTAATTTCAATATGATTCTGCTTTCTGTCATAATTAGATATATTTCCCTGCCTACTAATGGTGCATAAGCCTAGGTCAGATCAATTCAGTTAAAATTATTATAAAACTTTATTTTTGCTAAACTGTAAAATAAATTATCTTTGTTAAACTTTTACTAATCTAAAGCAATTATTGATATAATAACCAATTGTAAAATAAAATATTAAATATTTTACAGTTTGTGTACCTCCACATGTTTGTATCATGTCACTGTCACCTACAGCAAATTAACTTGTTGTATATATGTGTATACAGTTGTAAATAACAATAAATAAATTATTTTAAAAAAAAAATTTACTTAATATGTTAGTTTAACATACTAAATATAAAAAGTTGTCTGAAATAAAGAAATATTTCCTTCTTTTAGCATGGAAAACGATATAACATTTAGCAAGGTTGAGAATCTTTTAATAGGTATGCTAAATCGAGAATGATGTCACGCAGTCAGCTTAGTTCGTGTTGGGTCGGTGTTGCTTTTTATTTTAGACGTTTTTAAACTCTAATAAAGTAATGGATAAAAAAAATAATAAAGTAATGGAAAAAGAACAAGGAGATGAAACAAGGAACAAGTGAGGTTTACAATCTCCAAAAGATTACAAGGTTATAAAATAAGTTGCACATATAATCCGTTTGGAGCTCCTCTGCATTTAACATTTAAGTTAGGATGCTCATAATCCTGTATTTTTAACATTTCCCATGTTAACAATCTTTGCATTTACTTCATTATGAATGCCCTATTACATTAATAAAGAATACGTTTTACTGCTTGATACCTCTCTCTATGAACCCTACCAACTTTTGTTTTCATAATAGAACAAAGAAAATGGAAATCAGTCAGTGGAATTTTTTTTTCTCGGAAAGGATACACTACCTGAATAAAAAATCGAAATTTATTCTTAAATAAACCATGAAAAATGTTAACACAGAAGAGTTGGGCTGAATCAGAAAGAATTTACAAATACCAAACCATCGGGAATATCTAAGAAGGTACACACACCGGCATTAGTATTCTGTCGTGGTACGGGAATTAAATTTGAAAATATCCAACGTCTTTACACCAAGGGATTGTTTTTATGATAAATGTAAAACTCTTAAGAATTTATATCTTGTTTATTTAATAATTTTTAACTTGTTGTTTTATGTATTTATTTATTTTAAAAAAATAATAAATCTATTTAAATAATTAAAACACAGAGACAATGGAAAAATATCAGTATGTCGAAACTTGTGTGCAATTGTAACTAAAATACATAAATAAAAAACTTTTTTTTTTTTTTAATAATTTATTTATTGTTATTTACAACTGTATAAATATATATACAACAAGTAAATTTGCTGTTGGTGACATAGTGACATGATAAAAACATGTAGAGAATCTACCCACTGATAGAACTCCAATAACATTTCTAGAGAAGATCTCGTGGCCATCTTCTTTTCTGACGCCTAGGAGGATTATTAGGTAATGAAGGAGAAGCCAGGTCAGAAACAGGTGGATTTCGGTGGTTGAGAAGTTTATTATGAAAGGAACGGTATCTGGTTCTGGCCAAATCGGCAACATATGGAACATTGAGGTCCTGATGGATGACTTGATTTGTGACAAAGGAGCATTAAGGATTTTACGAAGGATTTTGGACTGTAAGGATTGGATTCTGGAGAAATTAGATGGTTTAGTGGAGCCCCAAAGCTCAACTCCGTATGTCCAAATAGGCCTTATAATAGTCATGTAGATCAGTCTTTTGTAATGGATTGGCAATTTAGGCCGTTTGTCTAGTAAATGTTGCAATAGTCGGAATCTACGAGCAGTTTCTTGTCTTTTTAGTCTTGTATGAGGATTCCATGTCAGTCGTTTGTCGAGACGTAGAATAAACAAAAATAAAAAAAAAAACTTTAAAAAAAAAAGTCATTTGCTTTAAAACAATACTGTCGATTTCCTTCCGTATCCAATCCTTACAACACAAAATTCTTCATAAAATCCTTAACTCCCCTTACATTTTTACAAATCAAGTCATCCATCAGGACCTCAATGTTCCGTATGTTGCCGATTTGTCCAGAACCAGATACCAATCCTTCCATGATAAACTTCCTAACCACCCAAACCCACTCGTTTCTAACCTGGCTTTTCATTACCTGATAATCCTCCTAGGGGTATGAAACGAAGATGGCCTCTAGATTTTCTCATCCAAAAATGTTATTGGAGTTCTATCAATGAGTAGATTCTTCACATGTCTCTATCATGTCATTATATAACTAACATCAAATTTATTACTGTTCTTCCCTTTTACAATATTGTTTTGTTTTTTTTTGTTTGTTTTTTTTTCATAAGCTCCATTATTAATTTAACTAATTCTTTATAGATTCTTTCCACTGTATCATTTATTTATTACTCACATTTATATGTATATAAATAATAATGTAATCAATCTATTACTGTCTTTTTCCATAGTTATTAATCACATTTTTTCTCTCTAAATGATGGTTGTTGTCTTTTTGTTTTTATAGCCCTGATGAAGACCTGAAAATCATATCAAAACGTCAGCATAAATAAATATTTTCTTGCTTATTTATGTTGTTTCTTTGCTGACCGCACCTCCCGATCATCTTCTCCAATAAAATTTATTTGTTGTATATGTTTTAAATACCTTTAAATAAATAAATTTACAGAGTTTCATGTGGTTGCCATAGTAAAGCATTTGAATCAAAAATGTATTAAATTTTGATTCATTTGGTCTATTATATTAATGATGATGGCCTAGAAGTCAAGTGTGAGTGTAAGGTATGACAAAAAATGAAGATACACTTACTTTGTAGTTGGTGAATAATTATATTGAATGGTTGGAGGTGTAATATCTCTTTTCCTCTCACTTTCTTTCCCATGGTGGGGAACGGCTTCTAGTTATACTCACTCCCTATACATAAAAGGAGTCTTCTTAAGCTCTAACTGCCAGAGGTCGCTGGTAAAGCAAGCTGCTATAGAGGCCTCTAGATGGTGTTAATAATTGCACTCTCATCTTCTTTATTTGTATAAATATATTCGTGTGTATCATACAAAAACAGATTTTGTATTACTGTTTTGTGTAAGGTCAGTTTGTTTTTCGGATATAAATTACAAACCCTATTAAATTACGGGGTTATTTTGTCTTTGTTTTTTATTTACTTTAATCTTACATTTCCCAAAATAAACGCTATTTTTTTTTTGTTTTTTTTTTAAGAAGAGCCTGTGACCTTTTAGCTATAGCATCCGCTCATGTTGTTGGCACATGTTTATTGAAGCACGTTAGAGGTGAGCATTGTTTTAACGACAGGAAGAGCCGATGCAAACTGGATCATTGGATTGGGCGGAGCTAGATCGAAGGGAATTGATAACGGGCCGTATATCATCCAGCGCCCTCTATAATGTATATTCCCCCGCTCTCTATTCGCATCCTCGTTTCGGTGATTTACAGTCACATTTAAAACAAGCTAAATCCTGTAGCTCTGTCCGGGTCTTCTGTTCTCCCTGTTGCATCCGAGTCATTTTATGGGCGTCCATTTCATACAGAGTACAATAATAACCAATGTTAGCCTGAATTATTGCCTATTGGCCTCAGCAAATATCGGTTATGATAAAAAAATAAAATAAGTAGGGTACATATACATATTACGGTACGGGAGCGGGTGACCCAGTGGTAAGGTACATCACTCTGAAGATTTGGATTTTAATCCGGTTGGGACAAATAAATAATTTCTGCTTCATTGTAGCCGTAAATCAGCTCTATGGGTTCTAGAATCCTCCCGGGTGCCCTCATGAAGTGGATACCATTATTTGGTTTCGCCTTGCACCACCGTTGGTCTAGTAACAACTTACTTAGTACTTCCTTACAAAGTACTGCACCCATGATCCATCATGGATTTAAGTGGTACAGATTTAATTTTTTTTTTAATATATATATATATTAGATATAATAAATCCCTTTTCTAGCTCTCAGAGGTGGTGGATTGTGACGAATGATATATCAAATCAAAGAGAACTTCTTGGAGATGAATCTCGATTTCGATTATCAGCTTCTTAGTGGAACTTGAATAAAGATTATTAAAAAATGTGAGAAGTTTCAGAACACTTGTGGATTGAAAGGTAGGTCGGTTAATCGAGACGGCTTAAACTGGGTTTTATATCATTATGAGAACATAGTTGATAATATATATGCAGAAAATATGGTTGGGGGGGGCGCTCAAAAACTAACACAAATAAGTTGAAAAAACTTATATAATAGTGTCAACGTTGATTCTAGCCTTAGAGTTTCTAGCCTTCATCAAGGCTCTTAGTAGTAAATCATAAATCTATGTGATTTTATATATTTAAGTGGGTTTTTCAATCCTTACAATCGTAAAATCCTCAATGCTCCTTACTTTGTCACAAATAAAATCTTACATAAAGACCTTAATGTTCCCTATGTATACATTTACACTATGAAAATGGAATTAAATAATAGATTAATTCTTTATTGTTAAATATATTTTTTAAAAATGTTCATCTTCAATATAAATAAAAATATTCTTCATTGTTAAATATATTTTTTAAAAAATATTCATCTCCAATATAAATTAAAAAAATAAAATGTTCAAAATATCATAACAGTTCCCTGTTAAATTTTATAAAATGGCTACTTACTTAAAAACTATGCATCAACACCTATATCAAAACATTTCTCTTTAACGAACCACATATACTATTACTATTAACAACATAACCTACCTTCAACAGGTTAGGACGCTGTTATCATCTAATTACAGTACTTAATTTATTTTCATTCCATTTAATTAATACCCCTTTTTTATTACTTGTAAATAGTATTAATATGACTTATAATTAATATTAATTAAAAACATGACTAATGAATATTAGTTATAACAAAAACATTCATATAGTCTCAATACTTTTTTATTACCTTTACTCTCCTACGTTCCTAGGATCCATCAACTAAAATAATAAAAGAATAAAATTGAAAATATAATGAGGATATGGCGAACCTGGGCTGTTGAGATAGGTTACTCAATGTAGTGTTGATATAGGGATTAGATGAAATAGAAACTGTAAAGTAATTATTATAATAAGAGTAACTGTGAAAATAATAGGTAATTTAGCACATTATGATCAAAATTAATTTATTAGTACATATTGTTTCTTTATTGAAGATTTTATAGGTAATTGACTAATACTAAAAATGTTTTTAAAATTAATATAATAAGGCCAATCTGGACATATGGAGTTGAGCTTTGGGGCTCCACTAAACCTTCGAATCCCTCTCGTATTCAATCCTTACAATCCAAAATCCTCAATGCTCCTTTGTCACAAATAAAATCGTACATAAAGACCTTAATGTTCCCTATGTAACAGATCTAGCCCGAACCAGATATCACTCCTTCCAATATAAAGTCTCTAACCACTCAAACCCCCTAGTTTCTAATCTTGAATCCTCTTCCATTCCTGACAATCCTCCGAGGTGCCTGAAAAGAAGATGGCAACGAGACCAGCTAATGTAAAATATCATTAGAGTGCTACCAATGGGTAGTTTCTCTACACGCCTGTAACACTCCAATTTAACTTAGATCAGATTTACTAAATGTATTATAATGTAAAGTTGTAAATAGCAATAAATAAATATTAAAAAAAAAAAGTGGGTTTTATCCATTTCGGTTTTAAAGCCCATAAATAACCAGTTTTTGCGATAGCGCACGATTTAGGTACGGGTCAAATCTCATTCAAATGCAACAGTCTCATGGTTCCCATAACAATTACGCGAATGGGTCAACCGAGTTTCAATTTTGATAGCTCAAATTGTTCAACTAGATGAGTTCAAGATCCTGAAAATGATAGTATCAAACTTGTTTAGTCTGTCCGTCTGTGCTTATACAACAATGTTTTGAGGTAATGACAACCAATTCAAAGGTTTTTTTGCCTTTATGTCACAGCGATATTCTTTTGAGAACAATGTGGGCTAAAAATATTGAAAAAAATGTTTAATCTGTCTGAATATGTAACCTTTTTTTTGAGGAACAGCTTTTCATGTTCCAAATTATTCGGTACTCATATTAAATTGGTGCCTTTAGTAAGATAAAGTTGCTGAAACATTGAAGGCATATACCAGCCTTTAATGAGTACGTATACATAGATACACATTCGCTGTTTCGTCGAAAACTCAAATTTCAAATTTTTTCAGGATTGCAATACTTGCCCTCACTACATATTCTATATATCGGTAAGTGAAAGTATAAACAAAATACAAAATTACTATTAAACTTCTTTCCTCAAAATGTATGAGCTTGTTTTGGTGGAATCTATCTATTTATTTTTTAATAAGTAATCCCCCTTCACAACGGAAAACCCGCAACAACGGACATATCATTCGGAGCCATTGCTGCCTTTTAGAAAGAGGATTCACTGTACATATAATTCTGTAATTCTATTAGACTGATAACGTTTAATCACGAAAGAATAAATCGATAGAGAACGTTTGAAACATATTTTATCTTTAATTCGGAGGACACTTGGACCCTCCCAGAGACTAGGCTTGGAATCCTTAATCCTTCCTTAGAAGAGATAATCTTTTAATTTCCTTTCCCAGTCCCGATATCTCAGGTGTCCTTTCGTTCAATGCTTATTTTTAATATATCTGATAGAAATTTTATTTTAAATTGAACATTTCATTCTCCACTCGGTTAATAATTTTTAATATCCGATCCCTTGCTGAAATGTCTATTTCCTTTTAATACAATTTTCAATGTATATATAAGATTATTTTCGAAATATAATAATTATATTGATTTTTAACAAGTATACATATCCAAAAAGTATAAGTTTTTTTTTCCAATTACAAAGTGGCAATTCAAAAAATACTAGTATTCATTAAACAGATTGTTTCAGGGTTAGGTCCTGTGTGGAAATATGAATTAACTTTCACATACCAAGCAAAAGTCCAATGAAAATATATACGTATATCTAATTATGTGAATAATTTCAAAAATTTATGTGAAAAGCAAATTTTTACGTTTTATTATCATAGACTTTTAATGACAACGGTTTTTTATGGGAAACTCGACGGAATATTTCAAAATAATCATAGATCGGAAGTTCAACAAGGTGTATCTTTGTTAGTATTTTTCCAATTTTGAGAATTTTTATTCTTGTTTGTAGATAATTTAATTATCCTTCGAATGAGTAGCAATAATTTTCCAGGAGATGTTTTAGTCATTTTAAGAACTAAATATTTGTATACATATCTGCGCCACCTGCCAAATATTTTTCAAAAATAGTGCTGTACGTTCATTACATCCCCCCACGAACGCCGTGGTAATGCTTCTCGCAGCATGGTTTGTTTAGACTCATAAAAATAAATTACTGGAAAATAGATCGTTTCCATGGTAATATTTGATGGCATACTAAATAATGCGCGATCAATTGAATTTAAAGTAAATATTTTAAGAAATACAGGATTAACAACGGATCGTTACAATCTGTAATCATAAACGTAGTAAATCAGAAATGTTCACTAATCCCACTTTGAATTTCCGAAATAATAAAAAAGGAAATTTCATTCGATATGACCCAATTCAAACATTCTAAACAATAATACTATAATTAAACGTTTACATGAAAAAAGAACGTAGTAATTAAAGTGATATAATAATAATAAACATTTATACAATAAGTTTATATTTA
>NW_027109161.1:32542-36621 GCF_000696795.3 Halyomorpha halys
TTTAACCTCCCACTAATATATCTTAACTTGTTTTAAAAAAAAAAAAAAAAAAAAATATCTCACTTTTTTTACTAGTATACAAACTAAAATTTCAAAAATCAGAGGGCAGTTTTAACCCTAAAGAATCATTTTTAGGGCCATTAAAGTTAGCAAAATTTTTATTTTTTATTGGATGTTTCTATCCTGATTTACAATACTTGTTTTTCGATCAAGGTAAGTATGATTACTGTTTACACACGCAAACATTTTATTTATTTAATTGTGTGTGTGTGTGTGTGTATATAAGTTAGCTGTATATATCCTCATGATAATAATAAGAACCCTGTACTATTAGGATTAGTTATCTTTAAGTTTGACAACAAACCAGTTCCTATATATACCAGACAACTCTAATAATAAAGCTAGTTGTTCAAGTAGTCTTGTGTCGATTTCTGCCCGAATCCCTTTTTATTTGAACGTAGCGTTTCAGTCTAAACGTAAGTGGTGCCGAAACCCGGGATCTTTAGATACCGAATTTTCGTCACACGATCAGTGTTATTACGAGTCCTAAATCGACATTAAACGAACCATCTTGAATCAGTAACCGAGTTACGGAACGTAATTTAAGATGGTGGAAACGGCTGAAGAGCTAAAACAACTTGAATACCAGCTGGCTCAAGCGACAGTGGAGCGCCAGAAACTTGAAGCTCAGCTTTCCAAGGCGACTGAGAACACGCAGATCGTACTGCTAAAGATTAGAACGCAGAACTCTGCGTTCATCCACTAAGTGATCCGCCAATTGGAACCGTTCACCGGCATATTAGGTGACTTGGAACATTTCCTCAAAGGCGGTGATCAGATCAAGAGCTTAATCACCACCAGACAGGGAACAGGCACGCTGTTAGAATCGGACGTGAAACTACTGGAGGCCTCTCTGATCGGTCGTATCTCGAGCGCGTCCTGAATGCGGTACAAGGCGATCTAACTCTACCCTGGGAAACATTAAAGGTTCGCCTCAAGAAGTTATATGGCGGGGAAATTTGGACTCCGGAGGAGGATGTTTTCTATCTTTTAAGGAACGGCGAGCCCAGGGTCAGTCGGAGGGTGAGTTCGCTGAAAAACTGCTGGTTCTTTACAATCGGCTGACGGAGAAGATGATGGAAACGTGTGGCCAGGCAGAGGGATCCCAGAAAATGGAGTTCTTGAAGGGTGTGTTGAAGGTCCAACTTAACCATTATGTGGACCGCCCAGGATCACTACCCAGAGACCGGGATTTCATTGAGTGCGCCCATGACTTCGTGGACGCAAGGGAACGGAGAGAAGCACGCTTCGAGAAATCCGAAGCTGAGTGGACGGAGGTGAGGTTACCTCGAAGACAACAACGAAACTCCGCCAGACGCACCACCCACAACAGTGGCGGTTTCGAAAAACGGCCAAGTAGAGAATCAGAAGAAAGAAGGCAGCGATCAGATCGGCGCTGCTACGAATGTAACAGGACCGGACATGTAGCCGCGCAATGTAAATACACGAGATGCTACGAATGTGGTAGACAGGGATGTAGCACGTGAATGCCCAAGACATAACTCCCGGCCGAACTGGAGGGAACCTCCACCTGAACCTATGGAAGTCAACAATCAGGGCTGGAACAGTAAGCGGACCGAAAAGAGGAACGGCAGGCACACCACAAGCGACGAATCATCAGGCGAAGAGAGCGTCCGTTCTGAGCGCAGCCGCCCGGCTTCGAGACGTCATGAGATAAGAGGGGTGAACCCCTGGGTGGGAGGACCATCCGAAGCGGAGCTATTGGGGGGCCGCGGTCAATCACACTGAGGACACGGTAATGGGTGGGGCAACCGGCGGAGCGAGTTATTAGTTTATAACAGCATACAGGGAAGACGCGTTACAAGGTTGCCCGTGGCGAATCTGGAGAAATTCGGGTTGAGACTTCTGATAGACACAGGGAGCACCAACTCATTGATTAGTCGAAAAGGGGCGAAGAAATTAGGGATGTGGGCGGGCCGGAGACAATGTGCATGTACGGTGTCAACGATCAGTGGCAAATGCCAAACATTAGGAGAGACCAGCTATTTTATATTAAATGGCACGAAACAAAAATCTACATTTCACTGAAATTAATGACCTGAGTAGAATAGCCTGCAAAAAGTTTTAAATTATTGATGTTGATTGAAATTTTGTATTTAAGGTACACTATTTTATGAATAATAATTTTGTTAGTTAAAATTGTAAAAAAATAAATGCATAATAAAAGATGTCTGAAACCTTGGATTTTCGAAGAAATAGTGTTTTGAGACTTAAGTTAAATACAATTTAAAAGACTATATAAAAATATATATTTATATCAGGTTGAAAACAGAATTTCTGGAAATAATAATGTTACCATAGACGTATAATATGTCGTTGAGATTTTTGAAAATACAAGATTTTTCTCTATTCAATCAAAGCAGCGACTTTTCGTTTTTGCTACACGCCACACAAACGATACTTATTTTGTAAATGTATATAGCATGAATACGATAAATGAGTGAAACGAAACAAAAGATAGGTATGAGAGGGGGGACGTGTAATCTAAAAGAATATTTATTATTCTATATCGGACAAAGCGAGAGAGAAAGAGAACATTAGGACTAAAAAAAAATTAATTTAAACATGTGGACAGTGTAGAAGCCAGCGTATAAATCCCGAAGATAAAAGGCTTATACTGTATACAGGGTCAGATGGGCTTTGCTCTCTTCATTTTTTTTTTGTACTCCTCCTCTCAAAATGGCGGCGGTGGGGAATAATGGGTGATTAAAACTAATCCCAATCTCACGGTTTCATTATTCGGGGGAGGGGGGGCCTAATGCCTTTGCTAATTTAGCCTCTAGCAACCCCAAGAGCATAAATGCATGAATAGTAAGCGAAGCTATGCTTTGTCTAAGGACATAAAATATAAAGAAATATTAATTTAAACTATAAAAAAATGGGGAAACATAAGTATGATAGAAATGGATATAAGACTCTTTCTTTTTAAAGTCTGTTATGAAGTCCCCCTATACATAATGAGGTGTATAAGAAAAAAGGACTGTTTTTCAACCAAATATTTCTACTATTATTTCTTTGATATAAAATACAATTAATACTCAAAGTATAATCCATTGTTATCTACCGTCATTAGCCAACTGCCATCCCATAGCTCGATTTATGAACTCTTGACTCGCAATTTTAACTTCCACAAAATTATCATTTTTTTTCGCTTGAAGGAAATAGGCCATGGATCGGAACAAGTAGTAATCCGATATTGTGAGGTGTGGACTATATGGTGGATGAGGCAGGAGTTCCACCCCATGAAGTTCTTTCAACTTTTCTTTAATTCGACGGGAAGCGATTGCTGAGGAGTAAGTTCGTCAGTGACCAGTCTACTGCTCTTTTCAACCTTCCCCAAGGAGATAAGATGGCGACTAACAGTACCTTTCGACAAACTACACTCCCTTGCAAGTTCTCGAGTACTTATGGGTGGATTTGACTCAACAGCTTTCTGCAGAACCTCATCAATATTCATTCATGGTCACCCTTCTTCCTTTCCAACGTCGTATATCCACGGCTAAATTTTTCAAACCAACGCCGCACAGTGGCTTGATTCAGCGGCTGTAAATATTTTTTTCCAGTAATGCTTTAAAATTACGAGAATTCTGAAGGGCACTGTCATGTTTGTAATTTGAATCAAGTAACTAAACTAAGGTTTTTTACTAAGAAGTCGAATGGGATTAAACAAGCTTAGGGAATACTCTAAAGGGATTATTAAGTATTAAATAAGATTAAAATATTTACAGTCCTTTAAAATCGTGAATTTGACAAAACGGTCGTTTTTTTTATACACCCCATCATTTAAAAATTATCGAAATTTTTACTAGTAAATAAGTCAAAGTGATCAAAGTAACCTATAAAAAATCACTTTATTCTCAGTTCTATTCCTACATTACAGCATATTGGGAAGAAGAATGGTTGACTATTCGTAAGTTCTATCAGGAAGATGGATCAGGGTTACTATCCAGAAAGGTAGAAGAATAGCAGGAAAAAATTCTGATATCTTAGCGACCTTA
>NW_027109161.1:36671-38452 GCF_000696795.3 Halyomorpha halys
TATATAAAAATATATATTTATATCAGGTTGAAAACAGAATTTCTGGAAATAATAATGTTACCATAGACGTATAATATGTCGTTGAGATTTTTGAAAATACAAGATTTTTCTCTATTCAATCAAAGCAGCGACTTTTCGTTTTTGCTACACGCCACACAAACGATACTTATTTTGTAAATGTATATAGCATGAATACGATAAATGAGTGAAACGAAACAAAAGATAGGTATGAGAGGGGGGGCGTGTAATCTAAAAGAATATTTATTATTCTATATCGGACAAAGCGAGAGAGAAAGAGAACATTAGGACTAAAAAAAAATTAATTTAAACATGTGGACAGTGTAGAAGCCAGCGTATAAATCCCGAAGATAAAAGGCTTATACTGTATACAGGGTCAGATGGGCTTTGCTCTCTTCATTTTTTTTTTGTACTCCTCCTCTCAAAATGGCGGCGGTGGGGAATAATGGGTGATTAAAACTAATCCCAATCTCACGGTTTCATTATTCGGGGGAGGGGGGGGCCTAATGCCTTTGCTAATTTAGCCTTTAGCAACCCCAAGAGCATAAATGCATGAATAGTAAGCGAAGCTATGCTTTGTCTCAGCATATAAAATATAAAGAAATATAAATTTAAACTATAAAAAAGGGGGAAACATAAGTATGATAGAAATGGATATAAGTCTCTTCCTTGTTAGTCTGTTATGAAGTCCCCCTATACATAATGAGGTTGATAAAAAAAAAAATGACCGTTTTTCAACCAAATATTTCTATTATTATTTCTTTGATATGAAATACAATTAATACTCAAAGTATAATCCATTGTTATCTACTGTCATTAGTCATCTGCTATCCCATAGCTCGATCCCACTCTGATACCATTCTTTGGGATGGCTGTCAAAGAACTACTGAACCGAAATTTTAACTTCCACAAAATTATCAATTTTTTTCGCTTGAAGGAAATAGGCCATGGATCGAAACAAGTAGTAATCCGATATTGCGAGGTGTGGACTACATGGTGGATGAGGCAGGAGTTCCAGCCCATGAAGTTCTTTCAACTTTTCTTTAATTCGACGGGAAGCGATTGCTGAGTGCTGAGGAGCAAGTTCGTCAGTGACCAGTCTACTGCTCTTTTCAACCTTCCCCATGGAGAGTAGATAGCGACTAATAGTATCTTTCGACACACCACACTCCTTGCCAAGTTCTCGAGTACTTATGGATGGATTTGACTCAACAGCTCCCTGCAGAACCTCATCAATACCCATAAACGGTCGCCCGGAGCCCTTCTTCCTTTCCAACGTCGTATATCCACGGCTATTTTTTTCAAACCAACGCCGCGCAGTGGCTTGATTCAGCGGCTGTAAATATTTTTTTCCAGTAATGCTTTAAAATTACGAGAATCCCAAAGGCCACTGCCATATTTGTTCTTTGAATCAAGTAACTAAACTAAGGTTTTTTACTAAGAAGTCGAATGGGATTAAACAAGCTTAGAGAATACTCTAAAGGGATTATTAAGTATTAAATAAGATTAAAATATATACAGTCCTTTAAAATCTTGAATTTAACCAAACGGTCGTTTTTTTATACACTCCATCATTTAAAAATTATCGAAGTTTTCATCAGTAAATAAGTCACACGTTATCAATGTAACCTATAAGAAATCACTTTACTCTCAGTTCTATTCCTACATTACAGCATATTGGGAAGAAGAATGGTTGACTATTCGTAAGTTCTATCAGGAAGATGGATCAGGGTTACTATCCAGAAAGGTAGAAGAATAGCAGG
>NW_027109161.1:38502-38904 GCF_000696795.3 Halyomorpha halys
TCTCAGTTCTATTCCTACATTACAGCATATTGGGAAGAAGAATGGTTGACTATTCGTAAGTTCTATCAGGAAGATGGATCAGGGTTACTATCCAGAAAGGTAGAAGAATAGCAGGAAAAAATTCTGATATCTTAGCGACCTTAACGCGTCCTAACAGCATACGCTGATGACACTTGGGTACTGTCTATAAACAATTAATCTACTCACAAACTCTACAGCTACACATAACTTCTATTGAAGGATTTTGCCACAACTGGAGGGTCAAAATAAAACCTACGCTTTTACTCTCCTACTCTACAGTCTCTTTTTTTTAATATTCCACTAAAGCCTGTTGAACACATTCGCTACTTAGGTCTCCATCTTGACTTGAGACTTACTTGGAGGAATTCCAATATTAGACTA
>NW_027109161.1:38954-44909 GCF_000696795.3 Halyomorpha halys
TTTTTAATATTCCACTAAAGCCTGTTGAACACATTCGCTACTTAGGTCTCCATCTTGACTTGAGACTTACTTGGAGGAATTCCAATATTAGACTAAAACGACAAGAAATTGCTCGTAGATTCCGATTACTCGTAGATACCGATCAACACCAACTTGACAAACGCTCTAACCTTCTCATTTACTACAACACCTATATATATATATTGTAAATGTTTGAATTTTTATTTTCAATTTTGTGCCCTTTTAAATATTAAATAATTTTTTTAAAATATTTTAATCATTGTGTTGATTCATTCTTTTTATTAAAAACGGTAGGGGACCGCTGTAATAAGGCATAACTATGAATAACCCCTAATGGTTTTAGGTGCAATGGACAGCGTAGTGTTCAGACCACCGTAATCTTCGCTATACTACAACCACAAAAAAGAAATTTATTTTAGCTACAAAATCTGTACCGCTGCAACCCATGAAGGGTCAGGGGTTCAGTACTTTGTAAAGAAGTACTGTTACTGGAACAACAGTTGTGCAAGGAGGTGATTTGGTTAGAATCACACGCTCGACCGTCAGATTTTTAACCTATTAAAGAGGCTGGGTGAACCCCAGTAGGGCTCCAGAACCCACAGGAGTTGACTCACGGCTACAGTGTAACAGAAAACAATTTTATTATGTATTAGCATTTATAATTTTCTAAAATTCCTTAAATTAATAAAAAATATTCTTAAAAAAATAAAAAATAGAATATGAATTCTTGAATAGCTCTACTTGCCTAGCTGGGAGGAGGCGGGAGTTGGGTAGGTGCATGATATGGCTGTTATACATCATATCGCACTTAAGCCTAACATGCCAATAGCAGCCGACTCAGAAAACACATTAATCCTACACCTCCAATTTCTCTCAACGAAATTTGTAAGATTAAAGATAATTACCAAAATCTCTCAAAAATTTGTCCACCTATTTTACATCTTGTAGCACAGGCGCCAAATTCAAGAAATTCATCTGCAAATAATTTTAAAAATTGGTTTCTATCAGACTAAACATAGATGCATATTGCTGACTAATATAAAACTTTTAGTAATTAATTAATAACTAATTAGGAAATTAATTTAATAAAGCAACGAATTAGGTCATTTGTTTTGTTTAATCATAAGTTTAATCTCGAACAAGTTAAAAATTATTTGAATTTCAACCATTTAAGGTAAGAAATATTTACCGTTATTGATTTAATAAAAATAATTCTTGTAACTCTGGAGCAAAAAATAATAAAATAAAATTTTATCTGCATAAGGGTATAATAAAATTAATCAAAATATAGCTAGCGATGCCGAGATAAAATGGGGCCTGATAAAAAGTAAAGTGTGACTGTAAGAGCGGACTTAGGGGAAGGTAGCTAGGGCCCCCCCGGGAACTGTTGGGTTCCCCCTTTCTTCACTCGCACATATCGTAAAGCTCTCTACCTCAGGGTCCACTATACCTTCTTCTGTCTCTATGTCTTAGTTTTGTCTCCTCGGGAGGATTCAATTCCGCTCCATCTGTCCCGAGAGAGTTTTTCCCCAAGCAAATATTTAATATCAATTTCGAAGAACCTCACTGAATCAGTATTTATGCCTTACATGATTTTACACGATGCTTCGTATTTAATTGTACAATTTTTATATATAATTCTAATAGGTAGTTTTTATATTTCAGGTCCTTTCCTAATACGAATAAAGATATATAATAGAAATACAAAATTAAATAATAAATGCAGTTTCTCGAAACCCCATCAGCCGAAGCCCCTTATGCTGAATAGACTTGATAATAGTATTTTCCTTTTATTTCAGATTCCCACCCATAGCCATCTTGCTATTCCTTTATCGCTTATATCTATAAGTATTTTAGGAGTCTTATAATAACAATAGATAAATGAAACGAATATAAAATTAAGTGCGCCTTTAACCTAATACCAGGCACTCCTTCACTTTTGAATCACTAGTTTGATTGTAGTGGACTGTATAAAATAAAACATAATTACCCGAAAGGAAAATCTATTGCATAAATTAAAGTTGAAGTAGGGCGTGGCCGAAACAAAAGGTGTGTTAGTTAATTTTAAATAATTGTTTTACGAATTTAATGCTGATGATGATGATGGTGTGAATTATATAGATAGGTGTGGAATTACTCCATGGCTTGGTTATCCTCTCTTCATTCCTAGATTTCGTCTTTCCTCCTCTGTTCCGAGAAGCACTTCAGAATGCCTTTACTCATTTTTACTTGTAGAATAGAGATGAAGAAAATAAATGGTTTTCTCTGACGAAGGCTCGCTAGAGAGTGTGAGTGCCTTTGTTTTTTCGGCCACATGAGGTGCTGGCGTAACAATTAGCCATATGATTTTAGATTATTATGATTATGATTATGATTATGATGGCTGTTTCAATTTGACAGCTCTGACGAAGCCCTGCAAAGTGGGGCGAAACGTTGATTAGCAATAAATAGTTTTCTTTTACTATTTTGATACCTTTATTGACCGCTACCCGGACAATCTACATCATACGGTCAACTAGCTTCTTCGAAAAATAAAAACAGTATAACAAGAAAAAGATAATAAAAAATATTTTGTAATTGTCAAAGTCGCCTCAAATCAACGATTTCTTTCTGAAGGAACGCTTTTAAAAAAGAACAAAAACAAAACAAGTCTTTATTATAAAGCTGTTTAAAGATTATAAACATTTATTTTGCTAAACTAACTATTAAAAACATAAATTAAAATAAAAATAAAACCTTTATAAATAAAATACAGAACAAAATTTAAAATAAATCTGTCTTTAAATATAAAATTAATGAAAGAATAAACAAAATAATAAATAAAATAAAATACTGCTGGACAAACTCCGATGGGTCAGATACGATGTTTTCAAGTTCAATTGTTCAAACGTTAGAGGGCTCACGTCTATACTGCGCTCTAATAATAACTTAGCAGACAGAGTAGGTGACAATATCTGATGAACTACACAAAGGCGACCGGGCGACTGACATTAAGCCGTAGATTGCCGTATTGTTGCTAGGAAAAATAATACTTACTATAGCCGTTATTCTAGCATATAAACATTATAACCCAAATTTAAATCTCTTTCTTTTAAAACAAAACAAACTTCTAACAAAATAGAAAATAAAAATGTAATTAAATTTATTTGTAGGAAGATAGTCCGGGTGGCAGTTAGTAAAATTAAAATAGTAAAAGAGAACTATTTATTGTTTAGCAACGTTTCGCCCCATTCTGCAGTGCTGCAGGACTGTATTTGAAACAGAAATGTCAACTTCGAGTTTAAGTTCAGCTTTAGCGAACGTTCGCATATTCTTCATCTCTTCTTCAATCAGATAGCGCAGACGAAGTCTTGCAACGTTGGCCAAACGTTGATTAATAATAAATAATTTCTTTTTTACTATATTGATACCTTTACTGACCGGCAACCGGACTATTTTCCTACAATCTACTTCATACTGTCAACTATCTTCTTACAATAGTAATTAAATTTATTTACTGACTTTTTACAAATTAATATAATATAATATAATAGGCGTGAGCAATAGTCTTCTTCTATTTTTTTTTGTGTTTTTTTTTTAAACTTATTTATCCATTCAAGTGTTTCCTATAACCGGATTTTTAATTATATTTTCCTTTTAATCTATGTGTTAGTCTTATTCTCGTAAAATGTATCTATTTGTTTGTTCTTGGTAAACTGATCTACTGCTGTGACTATGAATGATGGTCTGATCTCACATTACCGTCTAATATTGAATTTGTTTAGCGGGTCACTGAAGAGGATCTAGGAGGGTGAATTCCGGAGAGCGAATTTGTTGATCGGGTGAATTAAAAGATTGTGAAAGGGTGAAATTGGAGGAGCAGAAATGAGAAGGAAAAATAGGAATGAATGAAACATTTGTATTTGTTGTACAGACCGAAATGGATTGTAAAAGGAAATTGTAAGGGTGAAAAAAATTGTTTATTATATCCTATTATTGTAGCTCTTATTTTTCTGATTATATCACGTATGTGTAATTTATATATGTCCGATTACGGATTGATAAGTATGCTGTGTGAGATAGCAACCTAATGTATTTAGGCAGCATAGATAAATAAAGTATTTCTCTCTCTCTTATACTGCTTCTTTTTTGGTACCATATATTCCTTATTATTAATTTTAAAATTGTTGCTAGCTTAATTATACTTCGTCCTGAAGAGGACCTGAAATTCAGGCCGAGACGCTGGCACAATTAAATAGTTAAGACTTCTTAGTGTTCTTCCCATTTGCCCGCAACCTCCAACCATCTTTTCCTCATAAACGAATCTTAAAATAAACATTTCTCTTCTTAGATAGTCTGGTTTCTGAAGGAGATAGTGAACACTATAAATGGCTTTTAAAAAGAAGTTATTGTACTTTTTAGAGCTAATAAAACAGGCAAGTGTATCAGAAAGACAAGTGGCGTGGAGACGGGCTCAGACGGAACTGACGACAAAGGGCTAATTACAGAGAGTATACAAAGGAAATTTGCACTAGTCCTAGAAACCTTACTAACCCACTACATGCAATTGTGTGAGAAACAGTTGAGTTGCCGGGATAGGGTTCTCAGAGCAAGATTGTATTAAAAGAGAAAGGTAAAATATCATAGATAACCTAAACATGTATGTATATCAATTTGTAAACAAATTTGATAAAATCGATAGAGGACTATGTAAAAACTAATCAACACAACCCCCCCCTCTAAAAAAAAATTGAAGAAATAATTCATTATATTTCCGATAAGAAAATTATCTCTACTAAATTTTCGATTTTTTTCTTACAGTTTTCAGTTCAATTATTCAACTAATGATTATTTTTAACTAGGAAGTACTTTAATTTTAGAGTTTCCATATCCTAAAGCACCAGGTACCCTTAAGACCCTGCATATATGTTACTTGATGTTTAAAACGAGTGTAAAAATAATAAAAAAGTGTTGAGACTAAACGGATGTTAAATAAATTAAGCTTTAATAAACAAATCTGTTTCAAACAAGAATTTTCATTTTATATCATTGTTGTATACATATTATATAAATAATTATGCACAGATACATACATAAATATATAAACATATATACACACACATGTGAAAAATCAATAATGATGTGTGTTCAGAAATATTAGAGTTATGTATAAGAGAACTATGTGTTTATTATATGAAAACAATTTTTTGGTCGTCCCCTTAATAATGGCCCAAGGGCTGAAACGTTGGAGATTAAAATAAACTATGTTGTTATTGAAATATATACTTTTTTTTACATAAATTGTCCCTCCATCGTAAAACTATTACATCTCTAGGGTTTGAATTAAGTTTGACTGATCTCTAAATAAGAGCTAGCTTGATATCGGAGGAGGATGAAATTTAGCAAAGTATAAAGAGATAAAGAGACTAGACTAAATGTAAAATAGAAAGCTTTTGTTCTACAATAATGGCCCAAGAACATTCTCAAGTGCGGTCCACTAACAATGGAACTACTTTGCTGGCAGGTAGCCTAGTTACTTCATGTTCTCCTCTGCAGCTTCCGCCTTCTAGCTTCTGCTTTATTAAATAACAATTGGTTCGCTGTAATCGTCGTCTGGCTAATCTCAACAATTATATTGCTTACTCCAGAATAATTAGAGTAATCAGTGTGCAGAAATAAAGTAATTTTCACAATGTTATTATTATAAAAATGTAATTACTAACTGGAATTCCTTACTTCTTTTAACTATGAAGGTGGTTTTGGAAAAACTGTGGTTCCGACAGGAGAGGTTAGACGAAAAAAAAAACTGAACGATTGGAAGTTCGGTCAGAAACAAAATATAAGGTTATAAAATATGTTATTTAAAATGTACTACATTTGGTCTTAATCAGGGAAATGAAAAGTAATACTACGTCAAAGGACTCTTCTCTGAATCTGCTTATATCTACCTAGAAT
>NW_027109161.1:45773-48623 GCF_000696795.3 Halyomorpha halys
CTGACTATCCTCCGGGCTTGCATTCCTGCTTCGTACCTACAGGAATAGTACCCTATGGACCACCATCCTCAGAGGACTTACGGCTGGCACCCGTAAGTCTCATCCAACTATTCACCTCCTAATTAACTACCAAGAGAGCACGCATTGATGATCATTAGGCCACGCCCTCTTTTAAGTCACGTGACCGTCACCAGGGGTCCGGACGTCATTGTATTTTTTATTTTGTTTACCCCACCACCCATCGAAGGGCTACGTAACCACTTCTTATATTATAACCTCCGTACGCCATTTTGGTTTTTCTTGCAACTTGAGAGATTGAGGGTTGTAGAAGTGCCATAGTGTGCTCGGCCGCCATTTTGCTTCTATACTGTTAGAGAGACTTACGGGTTTGGTAGACCCTGAGTTCGCCCGAACACTATTTTGTATTTTCCTCACGACCATTTGTTATGAGGGTCTCGCGATCTTCTTCTTTTCCTTCACCGCCATATTGGTCACGTGACCTACTGGTTTAGTGGCATGTACTCGACCGCCATTTTGTTTTTTTTTAACACTGCCAGTTTATTAAGTGGGTCTTACGATCCTCTTCTTTTCGTTCACAGCTAGTTTATTACGAGGGTCTCACAATCTTCTTATTTTTGTTCGCCGCCATTTTTATTACAAGGGTCTCGCGACCTTTTTCTTTTCATACTGGTTAAACCTAAAATATAAACACTGATATGTAGGATCTTTATCTTCTAATCCCTTCGATGAATGTAAACAAGGGACTTTGAACTTGTATAATCCCTAAAACATAAACAAACTGAGAGATAAATAGATCTGTTACTATGTAGGACTTTTTAATCTCTCTTATCTTTTAATACTTTCGACTTTGAGCTATAATACTTTCTATTTTAGTTTCTTCTACGGATATCAACAAAGCATCATTTAATTCCCAAAGGATTGGATTTTGAACAGGCAATACCTAAAACATAAACACTGATATTGGTCTCGATTACCATCTTCATCAGTTAAATCTTTCGGTCGAAGTGAAGAAACTTTGAACCACTAATAAATTACTTATAGGAGTAGGATATGTGACGTCATTATTATCAGCTAATAGAATTGCCAAATGTTAAAAATGTACGAATGGGCGTGTTATTTTTTTTTAACTAAAGCATAAAATAAGATATTTATTTTTTAATATCTTCATGAAATTTAAAGGTATATAATATAATATAATAGTGAAATGTCTACCCAAAAGAAGTACATCAACTGAAATAGAGGTGGGCCACACTTGATAAAAAAATATGCTCCAAAATTGATACAAAACAGATATAAAGGGAACATAAAAGATGGAGAGGAATAGCAATTATAAGATGGCGAGATAAGAGAGTGGGAGACTTTTGGGCTAATGTGGCTAGAAATAGGGATCTATGCGGCTAAGTAATAAAGAACCTATTGTAAACTATAATTTATACTTAAGAGTTCAAAAACTACATAGAAAATATTCTGTTTAATTTTATTTGGAAAATTATTAATTCTAAATTAATTAAAAAATTTAATCATCAAGTTGGGCTAATTTTTGTAAATTCTTCATGTTTATAAACCAGACTCCTCCTAAGCAAGAGGCTTTTAGTTCTGTGAAGAATGTAAATATAGCTGTTATTATTATTAGTACTATTACTATTTTTACAAACTGTGGACTACTTCTTAATTTCTAACTCTTTACTTTTTATTTCATGTTTTTATATTGGAGAGTACAATTCATCCTTTAACATGGACTGCAATCAATATCCAAATTCCATGTGCTAAGAAAATTAAGGTTGTAAAAAAAACTGTAGGTTTTGAGGATTTAAGATATACCCTTTTGTTGAATGAAAAAAATAGTAGGTAAAATGTACGTTTCCAATACTAAGCACAAGAACTTCCACGACAAAAGACTCCTCTCTGAATCTACTTATATCTTACTAGTATCCAATTCCGTCTACCACAAACATTTATATCAAATTAAATTAAAGAAGCTTCTTAGAACATTTTTTTCCAGGTAAATGTTTAATATTTAACAGACAACCTAATCTGGATTATCTCTCTAGGAAGTCTGGTGAGTCAATTCTTTTAAAATTTTTTTTGAGGTTTATCACTTCCATCATTTGAAATAAATTATTATTTATTTATTCATGACAATTGTACAACGTTTCGGAACCACTGTCCCATATTCATGCACTATAAAAAACCTATAACAATAATAAAATCTGTATAACACCAATCTTCATCCTTATATATTTTATTTTATACAATAAAAATCACCTCATGATTTCATATGGGAAATCATGTCCACCATTTGTGCATCTTCACGCCATCATTCTACATTTCTTACTATCTCTTTGGACCTTATCTCATGTCCAGTGTGCTGTTTGGTTACCTCCCTGTTTTGTATTTATTATAACTTAGTGATTTTTTTTATTTTTCACATAAACCTGTTTATTTTATTGGTTTTTATGTTTTTATTTTAAGTCTATTTATAATATCTGCGTAATGTGTGTTTAAGTGTTCAGTGTCAGTTTTATAGTTTACTGTGTTTTGTATGTTTTTGTTATGTATATAGCTTATAGATATCTTCTGTTTTTTGTATTTTGAGCTGTATCTATTATTTTTGGGTTTTCAAAGTTGAATTCGTGGTACAGTTTTATGCTGTGATAGGCCAATGCTTGTCATGAATAAATAAATAATAATTTATTTCAAATGATGGAAGTGATAAATCTCAAAAAAAAATTTAAAAGAATTAACAGACAATGTTTTTACATAAGAATCTAGAATTTTTATGTTTCTGACTATTCAATATTAATTTTAAGGTTTGTTGGGGCTCGGAGA
>NW_027109161.1:50365-57865 GCF_000696795.3 Halyomorpha halys
GCAGCCCTATAAAATGAAAAGTTGAATAGGGTGGTACCCTCTAGGTTAGATAGCCTCTCCCCTCCCCCTCAACCTTCTTATGTCATAAATAACCAGAAGGGAGGTCATAAAAAAATAAATAAATAAAAAATATGCTTAAAATAAAATTGAATATTTATCAGCTTTTGGAAAACTAACATAAAGGAAGTTTCTACCGGAGAAACATCTTTGCCCTTTCTTTATTAATAAATAAATAAATCAGAAAATTAATACGAATTTCCAATTATTATTGTTAAATAAAAAACTACATGAACGAAATTGTATTTTAAAAATAAAGATTTAAAAAGGACTACTGTAGGATTTATCAAAAGATTGAAAATAAAAATATGTTGAACTTTGTTGGATGTTTAAAAGAGTGGAGAGAAATTTACCTTCTCCTCACATCCAGAACTTGAAAGAGAGGCTAAATCGTGAGTGGGACGGAATCTGTATATACTCAAGTGAGTGATTTCGAAAAGTAGGCGATTTGGAAGAACTGGAGGGGATATGGAAATTGGAGGAGATGGACGGCATTATCGTAAGAGCTGCCAACAGCTGGAGCTCAATATGAGGGAGTACTCCAAGATAGGGAAGATGAGCTCTTACCCCAGTCTCGAAGAACTCTTCCAAGTAAGTTATTCAGATTCACGGATTCGACTGTAACTGTCTCTTAGGTTTCTAGAGATGGAAGAAACGAAGAACCACTTCGAGTTCAGGTCATCTTGTGTATGGAGGAATATTTTATATCACACACCAAATATAGACTTTTAACAGCATGCATTATAGATATATCTTGGTCTATTTGACGTCAAAAGTTTAGACCATCCTAATGTTAACATTTTTTTTTTTAATATTTATTTATTGCTATTTACAACTGTACATTATAATACATTTATTAAATCTGATCTAAGTTAAATTGGAGTGTTACAGTCGTGTAGAGAAACTACCCATTGGTAGCACTCTAATGACATTTTACATTAGCTGGTCTCGTGGCCATCTTCTTTTCAGGCGCCTCGGAGGATTGTCAGGAATGGAAGAGGATGCAAGATTAGAAACTGCGGGGTTTGAATGGTTAGAGAGTTTATGATGGAAGGAGTGATAAATTGGTTTGTATTACATAGGGAACATTAAGGTAATGTATGATTTTATTTGTGACAAAGTAAGGAGCATTGAGGATTTTGGATTGTAAGGATTGAATACGAGAGGAATTCGAAGGTTTAGTGGAGCCCCAAAGCTGAACTCCATATGTCCCGATTGGCCTTATTACAGTCATGTAGATCAGTCTTTTGTAATGTGTTAGAGGTTTAGACCGTTTGTCTAGTAAGTGCTGTAATAGTCGAAATCGACGTGCAGTTTCCTGTCTTTTCAGTCTGATGTGAGGATTCCAGGTTAATCGCTTGTCCAAATGTAGTCCAAGGTAGCGGATCTGTTCGACAGGAGTAAGAGTAACATCGTTAAATGAAACTTTAGGGCAGTCAGTAGGTTTACGACGAAGGGTAAAGGTGATTTGATGGGATTTGTTGGAATTTATCTTAATCCTCCAATTACGACACCAATCTTCGAGGGCTGTGATATGGGATTGGAGATTTTGGGATACAATTAATGGGTTATTATTAACAGCAAGCACACATGTGTCATCGGCATACATGGTGAGGATAGTGTTAGGATTGGTTGGAATGTCAGCTGTATAGACGGTGTAGAGGATGGGACCAAGGATACTACCTTGAGGAACACCAGCGGACTGAGAATAGAGGGATGAATAGGAACCATAATGTTTACATTAAATTCCATAAAGTTTAAATTATTAGAAAAGCAGCTTGGCGCAGTTTTTTGCCCACCAGAGCAGATAGCAAGTATAGATCGGTCAATTCGTTCGATTCCCACGTCATTTGAAACTCATATATTATTGAACTGTTCGTAGAATACAGAAGGTTTTAGGATGATCCCGATAAATAGAATCTAAGCCTTTCAAAGAGCTTGAGGAATCTGTAATTATTGCTATATAGGTCTGGGTCAAAACACATTCAGAAGTGAAATTCGGTGGCATTAAGTTCTGCAGTGAGTAAATTAATTATATAATTAGTGGAGTTTAATTTTGAATCATCGGTCAAGATGACGCTGCTGATTGATCTGATTTAGATCCGTGTATATTATAAAGGATTCTTGTGTTATGCAGAAGAAGAAAACAGTGGGCTCTATATTCATCTGGTCATTTTAGAAAGTTCGAAGAGATCTAGAATTGTTTTAGGACGTTCGTAGGTCCTAATGGTTATTTCCAAGGACCTCGGTAGCCGAGAGAGGTGACGCGTAGATCTTGGCAAGCATTGAACTATAGCGGCGCCGATTCGAATCTGGCCTGTGGAGTCGGCTTTAATTTCTGTGGTGGTCCCCCGAAATGTAATCATGACCACCATTGTTAGAACAGGGTGGTTACTGAGATGATTTTTTTTAAAGTTCGTTTTTGTCGAAAAGGAGTGGAAATTTTAGAATATAATTTTTCATTGTAGGTTATTGCTAATTTTAATCTTCTGAACAAAAGAGGCTCAAACTGAACAGATAGTCCGAATTTAGTTGATATGCTGAAAATGGGGCTTGTACAAAATGCTCCAGTCGTGGATTCTGGCATGATGGACAGTATCTCATAATAATAATTATTTACTGATAAATATTACAATCTGCCATAACTTAGGCAATGATTAATAGTGATAAACGATTACATTCATACCAAAATTATAAAAATATATATATAAATAATAATTAATGTATATAAACTGAAAGATAAATAAATTGAACATAGACAAACTATTAACATGAAGTAATAAGGAAAAAATAAATTTTTTAACTAATATAACAAAAAATAAAACACTAGTCACATTTACATTATTATGTACAATATTTATACCTTCGACCAGTTACAAAAATGAGAAATATATATTTTTGTTTTAGTTATTACTGTATAATTTTATATTAAAAGGTGTTTTTCTTGTTTAGTATCTCTGATTTATACTTAAGAATAGATAAAAAGAGTAGATACTTAAATATAGACTTTCATGATATCAAACAATAGGAAAACGATATAAATGTAAATTGGTAGTATAATTATAACAATAACAGTTTAAAGTCACCATAAGTTCACTGTTAGTTGCAGACATGAGCCAAGATTTAAAATAAAAAACCTACAGGAGTCAAAATCTTAAATTTTGTGCCAGAAATTCAAAAGTAGTTGTGTTTGTCCTATGATATAATGCTGTATGTACATTTAATATAATGTTATTATATACAATATAATATGAATATTAATAATAATATAAATTCTTAATCGAAATTACAGAGATAGCAAGTAATAACATAATAGAGGGAGTTGACATCCACCCTTCCCTTCTCAGAGTGGACATTAAATTGCTATAAATCACCAGGACTTGTAACACCTGCTATAAATCATCCGATAGGGCCAATCTCAACACAAAGAATGGAATGGAATTTTTCTTTGAATATTTTTGGACGATTATTGCTTTCGCAAGTGAATATCTAAAGATCCATCCTGCATTCTAATACTTCATTGAAACAATATATATATTGATAACTTTATTCCTGTCTGTTAATGATATATATTTTTGAAGATCTGAAAATTATAAAATAACAATACTTTTGCTATGTTTGGAGATTTTATATTTCTTAAAGCACTACAGAGCAAGAAACAGTTTGTTTTTTGTTACACACACATATGTTACAAAGAGAATAAAAGTCCCTTTTTACAGTTTTAATGAATATCAAAGTGAACTACTACAAATAATTGAAAGTATCTTTACAAAGTTATAACTATAAACCAAAGCAAATCATTTGAAAACAACAAATAATATTTCTTATAACCTTCTTATGATAGTTCACCTCTCGCCCGCTAGAAGCGCCGCATGCGGTAGCAGTTTACTCAGTTAAATTATAAATACAATTTACACCTCAATTTGTCAAAGACTCGTTTTCTACAGGAAAAGAGTATGAAACTAGCTTAGAGATATAGAAGAAATTGGCTGTCCTATGTTTTGTATTACAATCTACTTCATATATGGATAATGAAACTATCTTTTTCACTAATACAAGTTTATTTAGGCGACGGTTCGCCACTTCATTGTTTGCACAATCGTACTCTACAATGAAAAAAACAGTTTTTTAGTACAAATACTTTCTTCAACTAATTACAATAAAATTAGAAGTACACAGTGTAATTTATGATTAATAACTATCATAATTAAAACATTGCCTTATAAAAAACATTTACAATTGTATATTACTATGTTTTCTGTATTGTGATTTAACAAACTGCAGGTTGTTGTTGTTGTTGTCTGGGGCTTTAGGGCGTAAACCCTGGGATCATCAACGCCTATGTTTCGTGCTTTATAATTCTGTTTCATTTATATTTATAATTCTATTTCACTTTATTTTTCTCTTTAAATAATTTCGTAAAAAAATTTAAATAATTACTTCTTTTGGTATTTCTATTACGTATAACAAAATTTCTGGTTTAAATCTTATTCAAAAGGCCATTCCTTTTTAAGAAAACCAAGACCATTTCCACGTTCTTCTGGTCATCATTCAGAGCATCCGATGCACTCGGTCCTACTCCCAATCTACTCAAGTTCGCAGAATAAAAATATGTGACTGATCATAAGTACACTGTTGCAGTATTGACATTTTGGCGGTGGCTGCTTACTGATCAGATATGTATGAGTTAAACTCGTATGACCTATTCTCAATCTGGCAATAGCTACCTCCTCCCTGCGATTGGAACGGTTTGATGTGATCCATAGTTAAGTGGTTTTTTTGATAGTTTTTAATTTGCTTGGGCTTTCATGCTTGCCAACTAGATGATATCTCATTTTTCATCGGAAGACATATTTCTTGGGGTGTCAGAATGACCGCGCCCTGACCTGGAAGAGCAAGTGCTTGTTTAGCTGCAATGTCCGCCAGTTCATTTCCAGTGATCCCCACCTGACACGACACCCATATCTAGAAAACTGTTTTTCCCAAGTTTTCGAGCATGTTGGACAAACTCCAGGTGTGTGGCAGAACGGAATAGGTTTTGGTAGGTTTGCTTTGGTTTTTCCAACACGTAACCGTTTTTTTCTTGCAGGTCGTTTGACTGTTATTCCTATTTTGTAGTTTATCAGTTTCTAGTGTATTCTGTTTATTTAGTGTTTTTAATTGTGTCTTATGTATTTATTAGATTAGAGTAACGTGAATTTCAATTTTTTACATCGAACTAGTAAATTTTGTTAATTCATTTCAACTTTCGAACTTAAAAAAAAAAATGTAAATCGTTCTATTATTATATACCAACGATTGTTGTTACTGCTACATTAATTCGTCAATTCACAAAACTTTTAATATAAACTTATCACTTTTTAAGACTGGTTTTGTTTAAATAAAATAAATTGTATCCAATTAAGTCACAATCACTGCTTAGTAATAATTTTAAAGTCTAACGTTTCGGCTCACCTCGCCGTCTCCAAATAACAATGTTGATAAGTAAGTGATAATAGTGCTAACTAATTTTGTAATTAAAGTAAATAGTGATAAAATAGGTTCATTTAACTAAAATTATATGACCTGGGCAGGATAACCTGTAAAACATTTTAATAGTTGGATGTGAGGTGTGAATTTATAGTCAAAATTGTTTTCGAGCATGGCCAGATTGGGGGAAATGTTAGGCATTTAAAATATAAATTAGGAGTGTTTAAGAAAAAAGGATACAAATTATTTTTTTAAACAATAAAACCTGTCTTTAAGAAGCGATAAGATTATATATAAGTTTGGATTTTATTCTCAATTTTTATCAAACGTGAAAAGATAATATTGAAAAAAAAATGTTTATAATTGTTTAATCACATTATCATGTTGTCTTTAAATGAACCCCTTCATAAGGGAAACCTCTGTAAAACAAACAAAACAAATCTTCCCTACAGGTGTCCATTGTATAGAAGTTCCCGAGTGTTAACTTTTCCTTGACAATCCCTCTCCGGACCGTGATATTGCTGATGGCATAGAAATATTTTTTATACCAGAAAATTCTTCAGTTACGCTTCTCGGAACGTTTCTAATAAAATTGAAACGATACTTAATAAAGAATGATTAAATTAAGAAAGATTGATTTCACTGCATATTAAAAAATATCTGCCAATAATACCCAAGGATCATTTTGGAACAATGATACTAGTTGATTGATATAAATATAGATGGCAGTACAAAAGGATTAAAATTTAATTAACCTTTAACTAGAAAGTTAAAGGTTAATTAGATCCGCAAGGCTCCAGGCTATAATTAAAAGTTCTTTTAATCGGTAATTACTAGTTGAAACGATTTCTAGATTATTGATATTTCCTAGGTAGTCACGAATCATAAAACGCTTAGTTTAAAGACCAACGAGTCTGTTGATATAACAAAGAGTGTTGAGACTTTACAAGAATATCATTTGATTTATTTAAAAAATAAATACCAATCTCAAGAAATTGAAAAGATTATATATAAAGAATAAATAATTATCTGTCACAGCAGGATTCTAACCCAGGCCCTTTGAATAAGTATTACAGTGCCTTACCACTGAGCCACCCCGCGCCTTTTTTTTACTAATTGGTTCTTTTGTTATTTCAAAAAAATTTCTCTTCTTTTTCCATTAATCAGACGAACTTAGGCAAGTACTATAATGTGTATGAAACAGGTAATGTAATTTAAATAAGATTTGTATAAACAGAAGGTGATAGGTAAGAGAACCTTGTGGTAACACGACACTTTTTATTAAGATAAGCATTGAGAGGAAATATATCGGTAGAGCGGGTAGCTTTGGTATCTAATCCGACCAACCACAGGAAAGATATTTGCTACGATGGAACTTGCTCCAGAGACCCCCCCGGCTAAGAGGATTTAGGGGGGATTAGGGGCGAATATAGGATTCCACTGGACCTGGGTCGTCTTCAATAGGGGGGTCCTTCAAGCATCTTTTGAGGCCCCAATCTTATCCTTTTCTCATTAGGATTTCAACACACCTTTTGCAAACTTAACTAAGAACGTTCATTTTCAACAATTAAAAATTTCAGCAATTTCTTCTGGTAAACGACAAAATTATTATAACTATATATAGTGTGTTTAAAACTCGATTGATTTCCACTTCTATTCTGTATACTTACCGATTTATAGAATAAGGTAGTGCTATGTTCTAGTAGCAGATTTACTTGGGATACCAGGATAATCGCTGAAGGCAATTATCCAAAAATAAGTAAATTAATTAATTATAAATTGAGTCCTAAAAAACTAATATTATAATTGGATTCCTTTCCAAGGGCTGTTTGTGTGTTTACCAGTTTACCAATTAAATACCTTTATATTTATAACATTGATGTTACCATTAATTAAATAGTATAATAAAGAGTGATATATTGGGATATATAATAGTATATAAACTACATAAAGAAACTAAGTATTTATTTACAA
>NW_027109161.1:58699-59886 GCF_000696795.3 Halyomorpha halys
AGGTTATGTAAGAACGGGTTCTGGGATTCACTAGTGTAACATTGAAGTCGAAGGTCACACATTGCTGTTTTTGAGGTAATAGTACAAGAGCCAAGGGAGAAAAAATGCAGTTATTTCACCCCAATTTTGTTTTACTTTAATGAAAACTATGTATAATTACTAGTCTAAATTGATGAGCCTGCCAAGTACAGGTTGAGGGAATAAAAAATGGCGACTGTTGTCTAACGGTAAAAAAAAAAAATTCATTCCGAGCTCTATATTGTTAAAACTACCAACAACACTAGAAAACCTACCAGAACATCATTTAAAGCAGAGTAAATTTGCTAATACAACTATTTACATTTAATAGTTCCCGAAATATAGCATTTTAAAAATCAACATTTCATAAAAAAATCAGTAGTGAGAAATCGATATCTCAAAAAAACCATTCAACGTACAGAAGACTATTAGCACTAAAATTAAAACTAGTAAACTGTACTATAAAGTAGTTTATAGCATTATCTTCTTATTAGTACTATTTTTTATGATAATTGACAAAATTAATTCATAAAATGTTAATTGTCTGGGCCCTGTTTCATAATAAAGTTCAAACTAATACTATTAGTCTTGTAGATTTAACTTAATACAATTACACTGGCTTGTACAACAGTAACTTGTACTTTAGTACTTTTTAAATCCTGTAATATCACTAATAGTCTATCAACTATAATATTATCAATATAATATAATAAACTAATAAAAAATAAGTATTAGTGTAATTACCACGTTGTTTCTATACTTGTACTATGAACTTATACTTATGAAATACTATTAGCTTTCATTATGAAACAGGGTCCTGGTTGTTAGGATAAATGTTTTATATTTGAAAAATATATCTCAGGTCCCTTAAGACGTACATATGTCTACCAGCATTCAAAATAAATATAATTTAACTTACTATAAAGTAGTTTATGACATTTCTCTTCGGGGTAGTAGTTTTTATGATTTTCGCTTATGAATATAAATATTGCAAATGAACGTTTATCCGAACAACTAGAAATGAATTTATTTTAGCAAATATCATAAAAACTAATACTCCTAGGAAAATAAACATTATAAACTACATTTAATAATCCTTTATACTGGAAGAGTCTTATGGAATTAAATGGATTTAGTGAATGACATAAATTCTTCCTTATTAAAAAACA
>NW_027109161.1:59936-62799 GCF_000696795.3 Halyomorpha halys
CATTGCTGTTTTTGAGGTAATAGTACAAGAGCCAAGAGAGAAAAAAATCAGTTATTTCACCCCAATTTTGTATTACTTTCATGAAATCTAATAATAACTAGTCTAAATTGATGAGCCTGCCAAGTATAGGTAGGGGTAATACAAAATGGCGGCTGTTTCAAACGGTAAAAAAAAAAAGATTTATTCCGAGCTCTATATCGTTAAAACTACCAACAACACTAGAAAACCTACCAAAACATCATTTAAAGCAGAGTAAATTTGCTAATACAACTATTTACATTTAATAGTTCTCGAAATATAGCTTTTTAAAAATCAACATTTCATAAAAAAATGAGTAGTTAATGAGAAATCTATAGCACAAAAAACCATTCAACGTACCGAAGTCTATTAACTCTCAAATTAAAACTTGTTAATTGTACTATAAAGTAGTTTATAGCATTTATCTTCTTAATGGTAGTAGTATTTATTATAATAATTGACAAAATTAATTCATAAAATGTTAATTGTCTAGTTGTTCGGATAATTTTTTTTATATTTGAAAAAATATATCTCAAGACCCATATGTAATTCATTACACTTATCTTCCTAGGGGTAGTAGTTTTTATGATTTTCGCTTATGAATATAAATTTTGCAAATGAATGTTTATTCCAACAACTATAAATTAATTTATTTTAGCAAATATCATAAAAACATAATACTCCTAGGAAAATAAACGTTATAAACTACTTTATAGTACGTTTAACGAACTTTTATTTGAGTGCTAATAGACATTTGTAATTTTTGAGATACAGATTCCTCAAACTAAATTCACTAACTTATAATTTTTCAGTGCATTTCTTAAGAAATGTTTCTTTATAAAAAGCTATATCTCGGAAACTGTTGAACGTTTATTAGAGCTCTGTTAGGGAGATTTAATCTAATTGCAATGATGTTCTCTTAGGTTTTGTAGTGTTGTTGGTAGTTTTAAAAAGCTTCGAATGCAAAATATATTTTTTTTAACGTTTTGAAACAACCGCCATTTTTTATTTTCCCTACCTATACATGGTGGACTCATTAATTTAAGCAAATAATTATACAGGGGGTGACGGTAGCAGCGTGGCAATGCGTCTATCTGCCAACCCAAAGGTTGCGAGTTCGAGTCCCCGGCTTATCCGGGATTTTGTCAAGCCTGTAAGTATACATTACTCTCTCGCAGTCTCCCCACGGGCATTTGTGAGGCTCATTAGTCAATGGGTGGCACTCACAGAAATAGGTGTGGGAGTGTTGAACCCACCCTATGAAATCCACGTCATGAAACGCCCGATGTATTTAGTGCAAGGTCTTGGACCTTCACGGACTGTCGCTCCAATAATAATAATAATAATAAGTATAAATATTTCTCATTAAAGTAATCAAAACTAGGGGTGAAATTACTGCTCTTTTTTCCTCTTCGGTTCTTGAACTATAAGTTTTCATGTTTGTTAATGAGTTGAGCTATCCAGGAACCTGTAGGTGATTTGGACAGCTAAGGATCTCTCCTTTCAGGATATTACTCGGGTTTTGTTCCGATTTCTTTTTCTTTGTTTTAAGGAAGACATCAGTAACAACAGAGAGTTACCCTAATAAGGGATGTCCATTCCTAGGTTGGCCATATTAGGTAGGACACGACTTGTTTTTTTGTTGTTTTAATCATATTTTTCATCATAACAATTCTATTTTGTTAATAATTGATTATTCATTAACTCTTTTGATGTTTCTTTCTGTGTGACTTCTCTATCAGTTAAGAAAAGAAGAAATTAGTCAGAATAGCTACTTAAAAAATGCATTGAAAGCCATAAAAGAAGGTATATCATCCTACAACGTATCTTAGCTTATTAGAGTTCCCTATAGTGTTTCTTCTATTCTCCTTATAGTGTTCTCTGAAAAGACTTATTTACTTCCAACAATATCCAAGCCAAGATGGGGTAGGAAAGCAGTTCTACCTGAATTTGACAGAATGGAACTAGAGCGCAGGATTTACAGGTCCTTACAGGATTTACAGATCCCCATTCATTACTATTACCTATTGCCCACAATAGTGTGGCAGATTGTAATATATATCAATTAAATAAAGTTTGTTGCTGTTTGTTAGTTTTGAAAGGGCGTTTAACAGCCTGGTCATAAACGCCCGTTGGTTGTTGGCTTTGGTAAGGCCTAGTTGTTACTAGACTAGACTAGAGCGCAGGATTTACAGGTTTGCTCCAAGTATCTGAGGAGGTCAGTATTCACTTTTATACAGATCTGGGGCTTAAAAGATTTGCCCTTCATGTGTCAAACTTATGTCCACCAATTGTGTGGTGGGTATGACAGCCGACTTGACATAGTGTATGTATGACAAGAATGTGAAGAGTAACCTTCTAAATTAATTAATGTGATATTTAAACCATCCTACTAAGACCCACTCCACTAAGAACCCCCAGAAGCAACAGTCCTATATCAATTTTGAAATATTTGCATAAAATAGGAAGAGAAGACTTTAAGATAGTTAAATTGAGCAATATTTAAAAATAGCCTGAAATTGGAAAACGGCGTCATTCATACCTTCTGCAATGAATTTTTTTTTTTATTTGATTAGTGTTAAAGTTAAATTTTGATTTTTCTTTGGTAACAAAATTAGGTTGATTGTATATTTGTGAACCCTAGCCTATTGATAATGGTTTAGGTGAACGCCAAAATTTTTCCTCAACTTCCTTCTTAATTGATTGCCTTATTTTATTTTTAAATTAAATAGATTACTCTAGCTGTCGGCAAAATTTCACGCCAATTGATTGGTTATTGAGTTGGTTACAGCTTTTCAAACCTTAGGTAGGCCATATTTGAATCGAAATACCGGAAAACAAAGAA
>NW_027109161.1:62849-63306 GCF_000696795.3 Halyomorpha halys
TTATTTACTTCCAACAATATCCAAGCCAAGATGGGGTAGGAAAGCAGTTCTACCTGAATTTGACAGAATGGAACTAGAGCGCAGGATTTACAGGTCCTTACAGGATTTACAGATCCCCATTCATTACTATTACCTATTGCCCACAATAGTGTGGCAGATTGTAATATACATCAATTAAATAAAGTTTGTTGCTGTTTGTTAGTTTTGAAAGGGCGTTTAACAGCCTGGTCATAAACGCCCGTTGGTTGTTGGCTTTGGTAAGGCCTAGTTGTTACTAGACTAGACTAGAGCGCAGGATTTACAGGTTTGCTCCAAGTATCTGAGGAGGTCAGTATTCACTTTTATACAGATCTGGGGCTTAAAAGATTTGCCCTTCATGTGTCAAACTTATGTCCACCAATTGTGTGGTGGGTATGACAGCCGACTTGACATAGTGTATGTATGACAAGAATGTGAA
>NW_027109161.1:64909-77559 GCF_000696795.3 Halyomorpha halys
TTTTTTTTGTATTCTGTAAAACACAACTGGTTTCGGCCATTTATTTTATTTTATTTATTTATTTATTTAAGTGTTTCGATCACTAGGGTCATTTACACTGAATTTACAAAGTTAGTACATTACTATTGACATATTTACAATGTTACAAAGTGAGAAAGTTACATATAATTACAAAGTGAGAAAGTTAAAAATTGACAATTACTGTTACAACTTACATTACATTACAATTCACAAAATTACAATTACTATTACTATTACAAGTTACATTACATTACAAATTTACAATTACAATTACAATTAGTTAGACTATATGTGACCATAAATATTAATGATTTTTAGAAAGTGAAAAAGTTTTGTTATTGTTGTGGGATCTTCGCTCAACATCTCCTGTAAATCTGAAGAGAACCGATCTGGTTCGTGAGCTATACATTCAGTGAGAATATGCCTAACGGGGAGATCGTTTCCACAGTAGCGACACGTCGGTGCATTTTCTTTTTTCATGAGATGACCGTGAGTGATTCGGCCATTTATGTTGCCTCTGACACCCCTTCCCCTAAGATATTACGTTTTCAAATCTATTTAATAAAGTTGAGTGGATTGGATCAACAAATGAATGTTATCCTATCGTTTGATAACTATGGATCGGTGCATTGTGCGATAGATATTGAAACGCGAACAACTATGGCCGCTCTGATTAAAACGTTTGCGAGTGTAGAACCCGGTAGATGGGGGCCCGAAGACAGGTCCATCTATCAAATTGGAAACACGGGCGCTGCCATTCAAAGGGAGCCCTTCCTTCATTAATAAGATTGATTTAGCCAAGGCAAGGCTAATAATGGTTCCCCATCGATTCCTTCCTCGGGGGAGAGGGTGTTCCTCTTGTCCGCTTCGGGAGGGCACCGCTATTGGAGATACTGTAAAATATCCTCAATTATAATAATCAAAGATGTATACCAACACAGAATCAGAATACACTATATGTATTAGTTAAGACCCCCGGTAAAATTCCTAACTCACCTCCCTCTCTTTCTTTGAATTTTTTATCATCATTTATTTCAATCTTTCATAGAGAGAGAGTGAGAGAGAAATACTTAATTCATTCATGCTGCCCAAATACATCGCGTTGCTACACACACAGCATACTAATCAATCCGTGATCGGACATATATAAATTACATATTTTTACATGATATAATAAAAAAGAAAGAAAACATTTTTTTTTTTATCCACAGTTTACTTTTACAATCAATTCCAGTCCACAAACTAAATACAAATATTTCAATTTATTCATTTTTTTTTCTTTCCCTTTCTTGTCCCTTCCATTTCTCTATTTTTATACCTTTTGATCTACAAATTCACTCTCTTGAATTCCCCCTCGCAGATCCTCCCCAGTGACCCGTTAAACAAATTCACCATTAGACAGCGATGTGAGATCAAACCAGAGAAATACTAGTCACAGAAGTAGATCAGTTTACAGTAAAACAAACAAATAAATACATGTTACCAAAACAAAACTAATACAGAGATTATAGGAAAATATAATAAAAAGTTGTTCAAAAGAAATACTTGATTGGGTAAATAAGTAAAAAAAATAAATAAAATAATAATCATATTGAAATTTATTAATATTGCAACATGACAACCTGAGGTAAAATTTGATTAATTTTTATTATAAGTTTGGAGTGATCAAGAAACTCAAAAAATGTATTTACAGTCTTCTTGTTATCCTGCAACATGGAATGGAGGTCTGCTGGTAAATCATAAAAATATTTGAGTTGGTCGTTTGCTCGGCAGTCAGTTAAAATTTTTTTAACAGTAAATCGCGTTAGGCATGTCTGACATACTGGTGGAGAATCGCGAGACATGAGATAACCATGTTTTAGGCTTCTATTACCAATTCGAATCGCCTCTGCGTACATTTCTAGTCGATGGCATCCAAGGGAAGACATCACTTCTGATTTCCACTAATTTATTATCTTTAATATTTGCTCCCATTTTAATTTAATTTTCTGTTTAATGAGGGCAATAAAGTCATCGACAGGCACCCTGCGATGAGGAATTCCTTCAGAAATCGCAACCTTTGCTGCCGATCAGCCAATTCGTTACCAGCTATTCGGCGGTGCCAGGACAAATTTTTAAAACAGCTTTCTCTAAAGTAACTTTATTCTTATTTATTTATGAGTTATTTTTGAGGCCTTTAATGGATATGATTGTGGAACATCGAATGACTCTGATGACTTGGGGTCTGGGGCTTAAAAAATTTTAAGTTTTGGCCAAATATATACGAATAATATTTTTCCGTTTGTCGTCATTACATTTGGTAAGGTAAATATGTTGTGATATTTCACTGTCAAGGCGTATACATATGACAGTTAAACGTGACAATTAATGAGACTATTAACCAATTGACATTACTTTTACTAGATCCAATGCGATATTACTGTCGCGACTATAACTATCAAAAACGTCATAGAAGTGGCTAATACTTTTGCCAGAATAACAGAAACTGTACGATTGTTCACTTTCAGGGCGTATACGTATTTCAGTTAACATTACAGTTACTTCACATACATTGATTATAATATCAACTATCATGCTAGCACGACAGTACAATCATGCCTGTAACAATCACACAATTATAACGATTCCCCAAGAGCAAGTAAAATTGGGGGAGAATCGGCAGTGCTGCTTTATGTTATATTTTAAATAATCTTATTTTTATTCAAATTTTAATCAAGACGAATTTTTTTCAACTATAAATTTTTATGAGAAAGTATTATTTTGAATTAAGAAGAGTTTTAATAAAAAGAAATTTTTCAAGACAAAAATATTTGAAAATGACAAATGGAAAAGGTCGACGTTACATAAGCATTTAGTGTAGATTATAGAATAAAACTTTTGATACGTTTTTATTATAATATAAATTTATAATATATATGTGAGCTTGTGGTTCGAAATGATTTTCATTGTTTTGTTTTTTCAATAATATATAATAATAACAAGTGAAGCCCACTAAAAAATACAAAATAATATTGTTTATAAAAAATATTCTAATTTAAGTCTACATCTTCATGTTTTCTTAAAACTTATTCTTTAGTACAAACTCAAAATTAAATTGAAAATGGAAAACAAAGAAAAATGGTGAAGTAAAGATGAATTCCCTTAGTTAAAGTAATAATAATGATAATAGACTCAGCTGAATATAATTGTATAAATATTCCTAAAGCAAAATCAATATTATCAGAGGTGTTACAAGAAAGAGTTGAAAAATACAAAAAAAAAGGGGGGGGAAGAGGGAAGATCATTAGTCATAATGGGGAATAGAAAAGAAAAAAAAGAGGGGGGAAATAAAAAAACCGAAGCAGAGAGTAATGAGAGGAGCTCCATTTCTAAAACAAAGAATTTCAATTCGAGCTCTGTCAGGGAAAATCTTTTTTTATATAATATTTTTCTGTTATATCAGGAGCTTGGTAATTGTAATGTATTCCAGGTACGGGTTTCTTGAGTATAATGTATATGATGGTTTATTATTAAAATGCTATATTATTAATCGTGGTGTTCTAACTAATTTATTATGTTTTAAATATACAGAGTGTTTCAGGGTTAAATGTAATAACTAAAAATATGAATCCAGTTTCTCAAAATAAGAAAAAAATCGCTGTGAAGATAAGTCCGTCAATGCTTTGTTTAGAAGATATTCATGTCTAAACATATTTATTGTTGTGAATTATTTAGGTTATAATAAATAAATATGTGTGCTTACTACTTATATTGATTAACTCTTAACATTAAAATTCATTTAAATAAATAATCTAATTTTTATCCATTTTTGGTCTCAACACATTTGAGACGTTTCGACCGACGTTTCGGCCAATCCGGGCCTTCATCAGGGACAATCCACCACAAAACAGCTTTTATTACATGAATGATCCTCAACAATTCAAAATATTTAATAATATTATTCATAATTTATCTTAACCTAATACAATTTCGGAACTAAATGATTTAAAAACTGAACTTCATGCAGGCTAAAAGGCAAACTTCATGCAGGCCCAGGTCAAAACAACAATTTCTATGAAACATTAAAACATTAGGTAAACATATTTTTTTGTTAATAAGTATATCCTACATTATATCTAATTACCTAATTAGTCAATTTTCACATTAAAAACAAAAATTAAAATTCATTTATCACAACAATGCTTGTAACCTTCCTCCACTCAGTTTAAGCATTAAAATTATTTATTATAACAACATTTTTGTTAATTTCCTCTTTATTTCATTAGTAAAATTCCCATCAAGGCTAATTATAACTATCCAAATTTAATTTATCCCAAATTTTTCATAAATTAATTATACTTATATCTCTGCATAGTGTTGGCTCAAATTTCTTGTATCTGTTTTGAAATTCACTGTATAACTAATATTTTCAGGTATTTTTAATTTTGAAAATACAATTATTGTACATAAAGAAAATAATACATTCAAAAGGAAAATACTTGAATCCATTTACGTCTCTGATAATATTAATTATACAGCGAATTTCATGGAATGGAAATGTGTTATTGTTTCACAAGTTTCAGTTCCTTCTTCGTAAAAAATTAAGGCTATTGATTAGGTTTGTTAGAGTAGATTTATTTTTTTAATGTCATCCCAAAAAAAAATAGTTCATTACCGTTAGAATTGGAGAGCGTGACAATAACATATATCTTCGACCACTACTGCTACTGTGAAAGAAAGAATCCAGGTTAGTCTTGATGCTCAAGATAATCACTTTGAACTTTATTTAATATGAATGTTAATCTTTACATTGTATTATTAAAGTAAGTAAACCATAATGGTTCCTATTCATTCCTCGACTCTCAGTTCGTTAGAGTTCCTCAAGGTCTTCGGTCCCATCTTCTATACCGTCTATACAGCTGACATCCCAACCAATCCTAACACTATCCTCACCACGTATGCCGATGATACATGTGTGCTCGCAGTTAATAATAACTCTTTAATTGCATCCTAAACTCTCCAATTCCATATCGCAGCCCTCGAAGAATGGTGTAGTAATTGGAGAATTAAAATAAATCCCACAAATCCCATCAAATCACCTTTACCCTTCGTCGTACCGGTCTCTCGTTGAAATTTAACCACTGACTTGACTGAAACCTGTTGTAATATTTAATCCAATTTCCATCACACGTGATTATACTTTTGACCGAATTCTCATATTTTGTTTGCCTAGTCAGCAGTGAAACGCATGTCCCAATAACGCTTCAACTGCTGCCACTCATCAAGCTTATGACGTACTCATAGATCTAACTTGTCAAACCACCGGCGAATGGTCTATTCGTTACAACAACCTTCTCCAAACGCCGTGGTAATATTTCTTGCTGATTGGGCTCTAATTATTGGGCTATCATAAAAAAAATTACTGAAACATCACTTGTTTCCTCGGTCATAATTGATGGCATGCTAAACAATGTGGAATCAATTGTAACGATAGTAATTATTAACAAAAAAAAAAGAGGATTAATAACGACTCATTGTAATTTGTGAGCATAAACGTGGTAAACAAAAAATAAACCACTAATCCCACTTTGAATTTCTGAATTAATAAAAACGAACATTTCATTCATAACAAAGAATTTTTTGGACATGAATATCCCCAAATCAATATGTTATTGGTCTTTCACAGGGATTTTTTCTTATTTTGAGAACCTTTTCAATTCATATTTTAAGTTACGAAACTTCGCTGTTAATAATAATCCATTAATTGTATCCCAAAATCTCCAATCCCAAATCACAGCCCTCGAAGATTGGTGTCGTAATTGGAGGATTAAGATAAATTCCAACCAATCCCATCAAATCACCTTTACCCTTCGTCGTAAACCTACTGACTCCCCTATAGTTTCATTTAACGATGTTACTCTTACCCCTGTCGAACATTGGAGTTGAGCTTTGGGGCTTCACTAAACCTACGAATTCCTCTCGTATTCAATCCTTACAATCCAAAATCCTTCGTAAAATCCTCAATGCTCCTTACTTTGTCACAAATAAAATCATACATATAGACCTTAATGTTCCCTATGTAACCGATCTAGCCCAAACCACATATCACTTCTTCCATTATAAACACTTTAACCACTCAAACCCCTTAGTTTCTAATCTTGTATCCTCTTCCATTCCTGACAATCCTCCGAGGCGCCTGAAAAGAAGATGGCCACGAGACCAGCTAATGTAAAATGTCATTAGAGTGCTACCAATGGGTAATTTCTCTACACGCCTGTAACACTCCAATTTAACTTAGATCAGATTTACTAAATGTATTATAATGTACAGTTGTAAATAGCAATAAATAAATATTAAAAAAAAAAAAAGTTACGAAACTAACCTTGAAATACCCTGAATATGTTTTTGGTAAAGATGTAATGTATATAATAATTTGTGTTAAACATTTGAATTTCTTAAGAAGTATTTTATTTTTATAGTACAGTGAAACTTATTTTGTATTATTGGATGTTCCTAAATAGTGGAAACCCCTTCTTACCGGACAATTTTTATTTAGTTGCATATTTGATTCATATTACGGAACCCTTCCACTCGCCTAGACTAGGTTTTAAAATATGAATGTACATCCTAAGGATTCCAGAACTAAATCTTCTGAGTCACTTCTTTTGGGTTTAAGTTACGTAATACTGTTTTTCATAAAAGAGTAATGCTGTATACTGATTTTATGTCGCAAGAAAAACATTCCTGAAAAACTATCGATATACATTTGGAAATTTAAATTAAAACCAGAAACAACTACTCTTATTTTTAATAGAATACTCAAGCCACCGAACATGTACGGCTGTGAAGTCTGAGGAGCCGCGTTCTTTACGAAAAAAGAAAGCATAAGAATGATTCCAAAATAAGGTACTAAGAATCACAGGGGATGCCCTTTGGTGTGTAAGAAATAGTCAACCACATTAAGAAATATTAATGGAATCAATATAAGACTTAATCAAAAAACGTTTTAGAAAATTGCACTCCCAGTTAAAGCAGCTGTATGAAGTATGCCTTGTCCTCAATGCCAGGAACAATTCACTTTTGGTTGGCTGGTTGGGTTTGAGTGGACTGTATATAAATGAAAAATAATACATGACTGGGTGATAAGAAAACTCTATTATATGAATTACAAGTAGAGTAGGGGGTGGGCGAAAGAAAACATTTATGATTAGATGGTTAATTAATTTTAAATAACTGGGCTATGGAAATTGTAGATATAAAACTGAGGTGGTTGATGGTGATGTGAATGTTAACTATTGCTAGATGGACTAACTTCATGGTTCCTTCTTCCCTCCACATTCTTATGCCCCTCACTCATCTGCTTCCGGAAAAAAACTCCAGGAGTTCTACTCACTCACGGTAGATTTTCCTGATGACAGACAAAAAAGAAAGATGGACTGCTTCTGGCAGAAGACAAGATGGCTATCTCCCATCAGCCGGGTTACTTCTCACCTCAGAGAGCGCTGGAGGAGATGAGTTTTGGCTGTTGGCCACATGGGGCGCTACAAATCCTATATATGGCAGACCTTCTAATTCAACCTTTCGGTTGCCGTAGGTTTCCCGAAACAGGAGCAGTTACTTAAAATTTGGTAAATTCATCTTCATCCCGAAGACTGAATCCCAGGCTGCTGGAGGACATCCTGTTATAAAATCTTCATCTATTCTATTATTGTCATTACTATTATTTTTTTTTATTTATATATATATATTTCTTCACTATTTTTCAATATTTATAGCGTTGTAAAAAGTCAGGGGTGTCTTTTTCACGAGACTAACTGGGATTTATGCCGCCCCCACCCCATAATCAGTTTTTAAACAAAAATAAAATCTGTTATAATAACCATGTAAGGCCCATTAGACCAATTCGGTATTTAATACAAAGATAGCTTTTTTTTCTTTTATAAACTTCATATTAACTGGCCCTACTACTTAAGCGGTGTTATCTGGGTGCCACCGAAGACGGAAAGGTGGAGTTCTACTGTAATTAATTAATTTTAATTGTTTTGTTCGCTGGTCTGGAATTATCAATTGCATTATCATTATACATACTAGAAACCAATTTCTTCCTATATGAAACACCTTAGTAATTCTTGTTGAAAGCCCTACCGCACACTATACTAGAGTTGCCAGTAATTGGATATGCAACAACCGAAGCAGAAATTAAACTAACCGCCTGTGACGGGTTTAGCATAGGCCTTGTTGACTTGACCGTCACGGCATTTCAATCACATTTCTGACCTCATTTCGCAGAACGTCATCAAGTATTTGCATTGACCACACTGAAGTAGCTTTATAAAAGTATATCAACTTATTTTTTTTTTAAATCTTTAAGTTTATTTTTTGGTATTTACAACCGCAACAAAATATATACAACAAGTAAATTTTATATCAATTATAAGATGTGATGATAAAGATATATAGAGAATCTATCCATTGATCGAACCATAATACCATTATTATAGGAGAAGATCTCGTGGCCATCTTTTCAGACTCCAAGGAGAATTATCAGGTAATGAAGGACTTCTCCTCTAAGAGCCAGGTTAGAAACGAGTGGGTTTGGTTGGTTAGGAGCTTTATCATGGAAGGATTGATATCTATTTCAAGAAAAATCGGCAACATATGGAACATTTAGATCCTGATGGATAGTTAGATTTGTGAAAAAGTATAAGAATTTTGGATTGGATAGTGGAGCCCCAAAGTTCAACACCGTAAGTCCAGATAGGCCTTATTAGAGTCCTATAAATGAATCCTTTGTAATTAGATGGAAGTTTAGACCGTTTTTCTAGTAAGTGCTGTAATAGAATCGATGGAAAGTTCCCTGCCTTGTATGAGGGCTCCAAGTCAGTCGTCGTTTGTTCAGTGTAGTTGTCGGATTTAAGTAATCCGAATTTTCCATTCTTTTTTTTTGGATTTATATAAAGTCGGGGTCGGGGATCTCATTTTCTGATGACCTTCCTTGCCGCGAACACCGGAAGACCCCGAAGACGCTGCATCTGCAATGCCGGCCCAGCCTAAGCATCATGCAAGCTAGGACCTGGCCTACCCCTACCATCACGCCAGGATCCAGGACACGCTGGCCAGCCTCTGGGGGAAAAAGACGTCTTTTCAGACACCTCGGCGAGGATTACATGGCCAATTTTGTTACATCGGGACCTGTTCGTGCTATACTGCAGGTGTCCTGAATGTAATTTTATGATTATAATTAAAATATGTGTGGAAAAGAGGGGCTGAAAATTGTGAGACACTTTATGCTCATAAAAACATGCATGTATTTCTTTTAATTTATCAGATTAATTCCCTGGAGGGCCAGTTATGGTTAATGTGTTAGTTATAAATTATTTATATGTAATAATATAGATCAGAAAAGTGGGGTGATCTCATGTCATAAATAATACTGTGCTTATCTGGTGACGTCTTCGCCGGCGCAGTGACGTCTTCTAGGCCAATAGTGAAAACCATGTATCTCGCTCGATGTCTGAAAAGACGTATTTCCTCTTCAAGGGCTGGCCAGCGTGTCCTGGAGCCTGGCGTGATGGTAGGGGTAGGCCAGGTCCTAGCTTGCATGATGCTTAGGCTGGGGCGGCATTGCAGTTGCAGCGTCTTCGGGGTCTTCCGATGTTCGCGGCAAGGGGGGGGCATCAGAAAATGAGACCCCCGACCCCGACTTTATATAAATCCAAAAAAAAGAATGGAAAAATCGGATTACTTAAATCCGACATACCCCCCACCTAAATTTGGCTCAGCCGAATTTATTATGAAAAATGCAAAGAGACGGGGAAGGCGCAGTATGCCACAAAAGAATAGGTAAAATAACTCCGCTCCACATAAGAGGGCCCATAGGCAACACGAACGATAACATCTAACAAAACATGCAGAACAATGAAAATAAAAACCAGACAATATATACATAGATACATATTGACCATTAACGATTACGAAAGTTCATGGTCGACGTGCCCTCAATTCGCACCAGCACAGTGTTGAGCTCCTCGAAGGTCAGGGGCTGTCCGACCACCACGCTCGTGAGTAGGGTCTTCACGGACTTGACCCCGGCCTCCCATAATCCACCGAAGTTAGGAGCGTGGGGTGGGATAAACCGCCATTCCACGTTTTTTGGAGAGAAATGCTCCACCCACCGGTCGGCATTGCCTCTCAAGAAAGAGTAGAACTCTTTTAAGAATTTGGAGGCTCCAACGAAATTGGTACCGTTGTCGGAATGTATGCATCGAGGCAGGCCCCTTCGGGCGACGAAGCGGTCCAAAGCGGCGAGGAAAGCATCAGTGGTCAGAGATGAAACTAATTCCAAGTGGATGGCTTTGGTGGACATGCACACGAATATGCAGAAGTAGGCCTTGTCGATAGCAACCTTCCGGCGCGGGGACGCCTTTATCAGTAGAGGACCTGCGTAATCTACGCCGACCTGCAGAAAAGGTCGGTGACGCTCGAATCTGGAACCTGGGAGGTCACCCATAAGAGGGACTTTCGGCTGGGCTCTTTGTATTCTGCACTGCGTGCATCGGTATGTTCTGCTCTTTATGACTTTCAGCACTCTTGGTACCCAGAATCGGCTCCTTAGAAGTTGCTCTAACCCGCTTGAGAATAGGGTACCCACTCATACTAATTATATATTATTTTTTCGTTATACTATTGTATTTTATTCATTATGGTCGTTGTCCTCACATTTGAATAGGAATTCAAGATGGTGCCATCCATCTAGTGGCAGATATATGAGGTAGAAGGCTTTGGTAGCCATCTTGGCCCCGACAGAAGACTGAAAACCATCTGAATAGCCACACCATAATTTGGCTGAGATCCACAATGCACCATAAGTAAATAAACTATACCCCACTCAGGCAAAGGGACGGAAGGCAGGATGAAAGAGGAAAGAGAAATCATCGAAGAACAAGATAAAGCAAATCTCACAGACCAGCTTTCAAGTAGCCTACAACATTTATTATTTTATTTTTTATTCAATCGAGAATACAGGCTTATATCATCTATATATATTATGTCCCTATATCATCTTTCTTCATTTATTTTAAAACTCATCAACACCAGTCCACTTTATCTATTTAAACCGGTGATACTATTAATAACAATTAATTTGGGTAATATCCCCAACATTTCACCTCAGAGAATATCTAAATTAAACAGTCGTTATCTTGTTACTTAGCCTAGATGAAGGTTGGAAATCCTTGGCACTGACAAAATATGTTTTCTTATTTGTGTTGTCCATTACCGTATTCCTAACCTTCTTCTCTAGAAATGATATCTATGGTGAGTAGCGAACACATCATAAAATCTATGTTACTTAGGTATCAATTATGAAATTATAAAATCGAAGAAATCGACAGAGTGTTAGTGACCCCTAGTCTTTGAAATATCGATTTCGATAATAGCGCATATTATGGATACATGCAGATCATATATGCGCTACATGCCCACTACCAGACAAACTGAACACATTACCTTACCCACGGCAGCGCAGTTTCCAAGTAATTAGTTGGGGTTGAAGTAATTGAAGTAATAGGAGACAGGCTAGAGGTGAATATTCAGCAGTGAGTGTCTAGGACTAGATTAATCACAACTGTCTGATAGTTGGAACAACTTAGATTAGTTAGGTGTCTCGCCGGTTCGTCCAAGCGAGGAAATCGCTGTCACACCATGCGGTCTCTGATACGAAGAAGACATTTACTTTTTATAGAACACGTTCGTTTTTACTGATGCCAGAAATACTTTTAGAAATTTTTCTATGAAATTAAACATAAGCTGCTAGTGTCGTATGGGTGAATCAACTTCAACCAACAATTTTGGAATAATGAGGTTTCAACAGTTGACCGTAGATTGATATGTGCAGGAGAAGACGGTCGGGGATGCGGTCAGTATCTTTACACAAATACACAAATCTTATTTATTCTTGCAGACGTTTCGATCTGAATTCCAAGCCTTCATCTGAGATGAAAAAATAAACGAGATGTCAACCTTAGATAAGAGATACATAAAAAAATAAAATAAAATAATAACTAACAAACTTGAAAATATACATAACAATAAATTAAGTTGATAGTAGTTAATACTTCTAGAAGATAAATAATAATAATGCAGAGGTAAGAATTATACAAAATAAATGATAAAAAATAAATTATAAAAAAACAGACAGCGTTCAAGTAAATAAAGAAATTAACATGATGAAAGGTACATAAGAAAATTTAAATGATGAGTAATTGAATTAATACAATAAACTATGTAAGAAATGTATGAAGGACAACGTTATATATGATACAATGGACGAGAAAGAAAACGTAATATATGTTACAGTGGGTAGAAGATATACAGTAATATAGATGAGTAAAAATAATTATAAGCTAAAATAAATATAGAATGTCCGGAAAAGTAAATACAGATGGAACAAGAGAGAAGATATGTGAGAGTTAGAAAAAGGAAGAATTATTTAAAAACCAGAGAGGCTTACTGACTTGGATGAAGATGCCATTTAAAGTGAAAAATAAACGTTAAACCAAGCGGAAATAGTTACCAGCACTTATAACTGACTGAAAGACTACGGAATAAGATCAATGACTATATAGGTAGATACGGTCTGAATTTTAACA
>NW_027109161.1:77609-79348 GCF_000696795.3 Halyomorpha halys
GAAGGTTGGAAATCCTTGGCACTGACAAAATATGTTTTCTTATTTGTGTTTTCCATTACCGTATTCCTAACCTTCTTCTCTAGAAATGATATCTATGGTGAGTAGCGAACACATCATAAAATCTATGTTACTTAGGTATCAATTATGAAATTATAAAATCGAAGAAATCGACAGAGTGTTAGTGACCCCTAGTCTTTGAAATATCGATTTCGATAATAGCGCATATTATGGATACATGCAGATCATATATGCGCTACATGCCCACTACCAGACAAACTGAACACATTACCTTACCCACGGCAGCGCAGTTTCCAAGTAATTAGTTGGGGTTGAAGTAATTGAAGTAATAGGAGACAGGCTAGAGGTGAATATTCAGCAGTGAGTGTCTAGGACTAGATTAATCACAACTGTCTGATAGTTGGAACAACTTAGATTAGTTAGGTGTCTCGCCGGTTCGTCCAAGCGAGGAAATCGCTGTCACACCATGCGGTCTCTGATACGAAGAAGACATTTACTTTTTATAGAACACGTTCGTTTTTACTGATGCCAGAAATACTTTTAGAAATTTTTCTATGAAATTAAACATAAGCTGCTAGTGTCGTATGGGTGAATCAACTTCAACCAACAATTTTGGAATAATGAGGTTTCAACAGTTGACCGTAGATTGATATGTGCAGGAGAAGACGGTCGGGGATGCGGTCAGTATCTTTACACAAATACACAAATCTTATTTATTCTTGCAGACGTTTCGATCTGAATTCCAAGCCTTCATCTGAGATGAAAAAATAAACGAGATGTCAACCTTAGATAAGAGATACATAAAAAAATAAAATAAAATAATAACTAACAAACTTGAAAATATACATAACAATAAATTAAGTTGATAGTAGTTAATACTTCTAGAAGATAAATAATAATAATGCAGAGGTAAGAATTATACAAAATAAATGATAAAAAATAAATTATAAAAAAACAGACAGCGTTCAAGTAAATAAAGAAATTAACATGATGAAAGGTACATAAGAAAATTTAAATGATGAGTAATTGAATTAATACAATAAACTATGTAAGAAATGTATGAAGGACATCGTTATATATGTTACAATGGGTAGAAGATATACAGTAATATAAATGAGTAAAAATAATAATAAGCTAAAATAAATATAGAATGTCCGGAAAAGTAAATGCAGATGGAACAAGAGAGAAGATATGTGAGAGTTAGAAAAAGGAAGAATTATTTAAAAAACAGAGAGGCTTACTGACTTGGATGAAGATGCCATTTAAAGTGAAAAATAAACGTTAAACCAAGCGGAAATAGTTACCAGCACTATAACTGACTGTGAAAGACTACGGAATAAGATCAATGACTATATAGGTAGATATGGTCTGAATTTTAACATTCGAAAGACTGAGAAACCTTTAATGAAAACTGCCAAATATTTTCTCAAGTAAAAAAGTTTTTTTTTTTATTTAAACTAATTAAACCTTATACTCATTGACAGGTATTACAATCTTTCATATCAGAGCGCAGAAGGTAATGTATACATTCATCTATACTCTGTACCAAAAATATGTTTTTTCATCTGAAGCAATTGTGGAGGTGGTTGCTTATAATTAATTAGTTCTGAATTCCATTGAAGATGAGAGGTGCTCTTCACTAGAACGCCTACAATGGTTAGGAGATGAATTAACAGGACGAGAAATAACCGTAAATACTAGAAGGATGGAAACTTCACTCA
>NW_027109161.1:79838-81960 GCF_000696795.3 Halyomorpha halys
TAGTGGGTTTGGGTGGTTGGAGAGTTTATAATGGAAGAATTGATTTCTGGTTGGGACTAGATCGGTTTCATATGGAGCATTTAGGATCTTTATTGATGGTTTTATTTGATTATAATACTTAAAACGTCAATTAACAATGTCTCTGTTCTTTTCATAATAACATCGAGTTTCACAGTTAACACTCTTTATTTAATGAAGTACATAAAAATATGACTGTTAAGGTGAAGTATTGTCATCATAAATAATAAGTAAATAGATGTTTTGAAACTTAAAAGAATTAATTTTATTTCAAAGTATAGTGATAAGTTCAATGATGCTTGCAACAGATTTTTTTCTCCAGTTATTCGAAAAGTTAGGCGAATCTTGAAGGGATTCATATCGTGATAATATTATAGCCAACGGGGATCCCACCGCTCCATGCAATATCGAAGAAGTTTATTAGCCGCCGGTAGACAGCGCTGCCGTTCCATTAATACCGATTAGGAGTGGTGATGGATCAGCCGATTGTTGGCACTGGGCGCTGGGTCGGTGAAAAATCGCGGGAGTCACGTAGTCGTAAATTAACATTTAATTGAGGGCGGCTATCTGCTCCTAATGAAATTAACAGCCAACATTTTTCAACTCTTCTGCCTCTTAAGCTTCTAGGTCACAGATCCAGATTCGTTCCGTTGTCACTTTTTTGAACAATTCCGGTACTAATGTATTTAAAGCGTCACAAAAGAAGTGAAACCTCAAAAATGTAAACACTGAAAAAAAAACTTAAAATACCATTTAAAAAAATGGCCGCCCGTAGCTTAGGGGTTAAGACACAGTCTTATATTGGCGGTGCCGGTTCGAATCAGGCCTTGGGGCGTTGAATTTTTTCATTCAGTGGCAGCCCCATAAAATGAAAAACTTTTTGACCTCCAACCATGGTTAGGCAGTATAGGACCCTAATGGGGGGAATCTTAGCCGAAAAAAATGAATGGTTCATTTTGGAGATATCTCAAATGAAATTTTTTTTTATAGTCTATAGAACAAGCGTTGAGAAGTATCATAATAAAATAATTTTAATTTATTACGGAAGATCATTGGTTGAGCAAAAAAAATTAATTGTAGATAGTCCGAGTGAAGAATGGTACACAAAATAATAGAGCCAGTCATTGCTTTGCATTGCGTTAGGCGAGGGTTTTTTCGAGATTGAAAAAATTCGTCTCTTTCCCAGATCTAAATATTCTTTGGTTCGGGTTAAAGAAAAAAAAAACGGAGGACCTGAAAATAATCTGACAATAATTAAAATATTTAAGAAAATGAAATAATAAAAAAATAATCTTCCAGTTGAAAGACAATTTAATAATATTTAAATTTAAACAAGTGAAATAAAGAAGATAAATTATTCTGTTATTTAAAAATAAATAAATGAATTATGAAATAAAAAATATTTAGATATTTATACAAACTAAAACAATTTTGCTTCACAAAAATAAAAGTAATTAAATTTTTTAATAATTTAATAGTTAGGGACAGAATGAAATTTGAGATTGAATCAACATGAAAAAAAGTCACTCACAGATGGCCGGGGGTCGATATGCGTATTTCAAGTCCTTAGAAACAAGACGATGGGTGAGGGTCGTTGGAAAGACGTTGCCCCAAAAATAACAGTCGGTGAGACGGTGTCCTGGGTGAGGGCAAGACAGAGGTGAGACAGCTCCAATGCCTGCTAATGCTGACTGCAGACTGCCTTATCAGTCTGTATACAGGCCATAATCATACTGCAGTTCGTAATGTTGTTGTACACATGCTACATCGCAGCAATGTATTTATATACACTACTACAACAAACCTCCGTATGTCCCTTATTTGACGTTACAAAATTTTAAATATATATTTAAAATACAAGTAACTTTTGATCAAAACATATAAAAATGAGCTTATAACTAACAAAAAATAAAAAAACAATGGAAAGTAACATGATACTAAATTAAAACATAAACTGAACTTTTGGGCTTTTACACATTGAGTTATAAATAGCTTTTATTGTGGAAGATTTCAGCCTATACAACTTCGTGCTAGAAAACAGTAACCGTATAAAAAACGTCTTGCGTAGGTAAGTTGTCTTGTGCGTGTCCAACACAATACCTAT
>NW_027109161.1:82829-92694 GCF_000696795.3 Halyomorpha halys
AAGTACACTCCAGGAGAGAGGCTGAGGGCCAACTGCAGTTCTAGTCCTGCCTTCCCGGCCGCCAACCTCACCTTCTACCTCAATGGAGCAAAGGTATCTATCGTAACAGAAAATAATTTTAATTTTAAAAATATAATAAAGTTAATCACAATTGTGCCAAATCGTCCCTCTTTTCTCATTGTGCTGGTGTACCTCAAGGTAGTATCCTTGGTACAATCTTTCTTTATATACCTGATATACCAACAGTTCTCAACACCTGTGCTAATGAAACATGTGTTATCCATGAATAATGACCCATTAGTTGTATCTTGAACTTTCCAATCCATACCACAACCCTTGATGAATTGTGCCAAAATTGATGGATTAAAATAAATCTCAACAAATCCCTAATCAAATCAAATAACCTACCCCCTTATTCGTAAACCAATGATTTCCTGCTCTACAGTATCCTTTAATAATACTCCACTTATCCCTATCAAACAGATCCTTTACTTAGGGCTATATCTGGAGAACCGACTAATTTCTTTCTCCCTGTTTTTTCGGCATTTGTTTATTCCATACAGCCAAATACTAATTAACTATATTCAATGAAATCACTGTAGGATATTTTCCCCAATCCCTTTGTTACTGCTACTATTCATTAATTTAAATATTTCTGAATCACTAATATACTATACAATAACTATCTATATATGTTATAAATTTTTGTTTATAAATTTCAAATATTTACAGAATTATCATATTTTTGTATTGTCTGTTATTTTTAATATGCTTACAAAAAAAAAAAATTAAATGTGTTAACTGTACTTTGTAAGGAAGTACTGTTACTGGACCAACGGATGTGCATGGAAGTGATTTGGTACGCTTTACTGCCAGATTTTTACCCAATTAAGAGTTCCAACTTTATGAGGCTGGAATGGCGAAGCCGAGTTCAGGGAGTTATTTTTAATATACTATCATAAATAATATTTTTATTTGTATCCAGATCTTTAAACAACATTTCTCGTTGCTTTTTTTATGCCGGACATTCAAGTATAATATGTTTAAGGCTCTAGTTACTGCTACAATTTTCGTATTGACAAGTTTCGATTAAGCCTGGTTTGTGCAGGTAGTTATTGCAAATTCCATGATCCGTCCTAAGTCTAATATAAGTTATTATAGTGTCTTGTGAAAACCACGGTTTTCGAATAGTGTGAGGAAAGATATGAACTGCCCGGCGGGATTTTCCTGATATTTTTTAATCATTTTATAATAATTGGTGTAAGGCAACTTAGTTTCAACCGGCTGACCTATTGTAATGGCTAATTTAGCCATTTTATCAATTGCCTCATTATCTGGGATCCCTGCGTGATCTTTAATCCACTCAAATATTATTTATTTCCTTTTATTGCTTGATAATGTTTTTTTATTATTTTCATTTAAGTATTTCTATTAATAGTTGTGTGATCTGCGAACTGCGATTTTTACAATTATGTTTTACGTTAAATAAGAGCTTCATATAGTATCCTTTGAAATTCCAAACTAAAACCAGAAACATCTGGTCTTATATTTAAATCAATTCTCAGGCCACTGCTGATGTACGGCTGTGGAGCGGCATCCTTCACGAATTGGAAAAAACTACAATCTTTTCAAAATAAAGTCCTAAGAATCGCAGTTAATGCTCCTTGGTTCATAAGAAATAGCCAATTGCAGCGCGAATCACATATGGGAGTCAATAGAGGATTACATCAAAAAACGGGTCATGAAGTTCCACTCTCAGTTGCCGACAGTTAAAGGAGCAGTGGCCTACAACCTGGGAAACCCAACCTCAACCCGAATACTGACTGCTGCAGGACATTCTTTTATAAATTTTAATAAATATAAAATCAATTCATAGTCACACTAACTTTATTTTACTTTTTATTATTACTCATTTTATTTATTCATTATTATTATTCTTTATAATTTTTATTTTTCCATTTTCTTCTCTCGTCCCTTTTTCAAATTAGCTTGTTTCTTTTCACTATTAGAGGGCGATTGTTTGTTTTATTTAAGTGTACAAATATCATTATTTTTAACAAAAATAATACCAGATCAACAAAAAATATATAAAAATATAGTATCCTTTAAATCTACAGTCGACTGTTGGAAATGGCACAAGTTAAGATAGTCGGTAACGAAAGGGCCAAAAAAAGAGAGATATTGGGGAAAGGAGTGAACACCTTGGCTGTTTGGATACTACTGAATTTATTTTATTTTATTTTTTTTCCGAACCCTCTAAAACAGAAATAAAAGTGAATTAGTGAGTGCATTACTGTGAAAAAGAAAAGTAATTCGTGTTGTGTCTTACCTTTTACTACCTTTGGTATTTTAAGGTTATCTGTCATGTTTAATATCATATATACATTAATATCCATTATAAAAAAAGAGCTATTTCAAGTCCGGAGGTGAGGGGCCTCCTCGTGTTTGACTTTATTTACATTCTACTGGGGTTTATATAGTATTACAGTGTTTATTTAAACTACTTCGTTAGATTCCGCACTTATCACACTCAAAGTAACACATCAACAAACTTTAACTTAAAAGATCGATAACAAACAGTTCACTCTAAATCGTCACAGTAGGACTAGTTCAAATAAATCCTCCACTTCTTCCCTTATCCAATAGTAAATAAAAAGCCTAAATAAATAAATATTCAACAAGATCTTTTGAGCAGTTTGGTAGCAGCTGTACGAGTAAGTTGGCAACTATCAGCACCCATTAAGGACTTGGACTGTGTTAAGGTTTAACTTGGGCAGCTCAAAGCCAACTAGTTGACTTAGCTTGTCTATCCCCTCTCCAGTTCTCCAGTTTACATCATAATCTCTGGAACTGTGAGGTTAATTTAAGAAGCAATAAATTTATGTTGCGCTGAAAATTCATTCCGTTTTCTTAGAAATATTATTAAAAAATACCATACGACAGAAAGTCATATGTTATAGTAAGAGTGTAAGTGATTTGATAGGATTTGTTTAAAACCCATCCTAACACAAAATGTGAGATTCCTGAGAACCCTAAAATTCAGACCTCTAATAATTTCTCATACAACTCACTTATCAATAATATTTTATATTATATTAATTTTGTTCAAATTGATTGATTACCTTGAGCATTAAGACCTGGAAGGCATATTTCTTACACAGCAGCAATGGCCGAACGGCTCTGGATATATGTTGATGTTTCGCATGTTTCAGTTATCCTTCTTCGTAGGAATCGACCTAATTTCCTTAAAGTTTTTGTTTAATGTTACCTCATACAAAAAAAAAGTCTAATGTTGTCAGTTCTGGACGTGATAATAACAAATATTCAGTGTCGTTCGGCCACTTCACCTACGGAAAAAAGATGCACATTTAATATGAATGTTAATGTTTAAATTTATTTAACAAAGTAGTTAAAGTTCATATTAATTTATTTATTATAACCTAAGTGATTGATAACAATGAAAATCTTTAGATGTGAATATCTCCCAAAATAAATTGTTAACGGACATACCTTGATGGAGAATGTTTTTCTTGTTTTGAAATCACTGCACGGGAGTCTTCATCGATGTTGAACAAGCTTTTGATCTAGTCTGGCATCCAGGTCTGCTCTATAAACTTCGTCAATTCCTACCCCCAACATATTTCCTTATAATCCGCACCTATCTCACTGATAGAACCTTTAAAGTAAATCATAACCTAGCCTACTCATCTCTCTTTCTCAGTCCGCCGGTGTTCCTCAAGGTAATATCTTAGGTCCCATTCTTTATACGGTTTACAGCTGATATCCCAACCCGCCCTAACACAGTCCTAACAACATAAGCTGATGACACATGTATACTTTCAATAAATAACGACCCAAATAATGCATCACAAACACTACAGGCACACATAACATCTATTGAAGAATGGTGTAAAAACTGGAGAATCAAAAAAATCCTGACAAATCCCACCAGATCATCTTTACTCTCCGTCGAAAACCTCTGCCCTCCTGTCCTACAGTATCCTTTCTAAATACGCAACTAACGCCTGTTGAACAGATTCAATACTTAGGACTCCATCTTGACAAGAGACTTACTTGGAATCCACATACAAGACTGAAACGACAAGAAACTGCTCGTAGATTCCGATTACTACAACACTTACTTGACAAACGCTCTAAACTTCCCGTTCACTACAAAAAATTAGTATACACTACGATAATCAGACCAATTTGGACATATGGAATTGAGTTCTGGGGCTCCACCAAACCATCAAATTCTTCTGGCATCCAATCGTTACAATCCAAAATCCTACGTAAAATCCTTGATGCTCCTTATTACGTCACAAATAAACTCATTCACACAGACCTTAACATCCCATTCGTTGCAGATTTGACCCAAAACAGATATGCGTCTTTTCATTCCAAACTCCTTAACCATCCTAACCCATTAATTCTTAACAATCCCGGATAATCCTCCGAGGCGTCTGAAAAGAAGATGGCCATGGACCTTCTAATTTAAATTAATGTTTGAAGTACCACCAATGGGTGGTTCCTTCCCAAGATTTTCAATTGTATATGAAACATACAACATATTTACCTATTGTATTATTTTGTACAGTTGTAAATTACATTAATTAAATAACAATAAAAAAAATTGTATTGAAATCTTTAATCCATATTTGGAGTTCTATCAATGTGTAGATTCTCCACATGTTTGTATCTTGTCACTATATCATCTACAGCAAATTTAATTGTTTTATATAATTTTCATATGAATTAATTCATTCCATATTAACAATGAAACACTCAGTGTTCCGTTTAAAAAACGAAAGATAGAACAAAACATCCCCCTCCCATAATTTAAGCAACATTAGCGCCACTCGTGGCCAATAATAAAAGAAAAAAACAGTTTACCAATGATCGGTGTGAAGCAGACGAGAGAGAAGAGAGCCATTATTCTTCTGGGATTCAGAGAAAACCTTTTTTTTCTTGCCTTAAATTCAAAGTTATTATGCGCGTATAGACTTCAGAAAGTGGTTCCCTGGCTAGGGACGGAAGAATAAGAGAGAAGAAAATGCTGAGAGACAACATGACGCCTTACCATTTTCCTTCTTACACCAACTGAACCATGATCTTCATACAATTACATCAAGTCATAAATATTTGCAATTTTCAATGGCCCAATACAAAATATATTAACCTAATCTAACCATTTTTTATCTTGTATACTGCCTACAACCATGTAAATTGTTCAATAGATTCCTTTTCTTTCACTTTAAGTCAATTTTTATTCAGTTAACTTTCTTACATACAGTCCACTTATAATAATACAACCAGAACATTCCAAAGTGAAGTAGCTGATTGCCTTAAGTTGAAGGTACACTCTGTATATTAAGCAGAAAAAAATCATAACACAGAAGGGTCTTGTGTTCAATACTTGGAACCAAGATGTAATGTTTCTAGACCAATGGTTGCGCAAAGAGATGACGTCATCATAACGGTCCATGCGGTTATCTCGCAACTTCCTTCCTGCGACTGCTTCGGTTGTATTTAGACTATGGTTTTACTATTCTTTCGATTTACTCGGAGAGATTTCATCTCACGTGACCTGCCATCTTTTCAATATTCTACTGAATTCTGATAGGGTAAGTTCGCTGGTGCCTTGGTCAGGAAGCGTGAGTGCCTCTCTGGAAGCTTTTGGTCAATAATAACAATGTGGCTTGGAACCCATATGGAATTTAAGGACCTAGATCTAAGAGTTTTAAAAGGAATGAATGAATTCACACAAAGTAAGTATTCTATTGTCTTATTGCTCAGTCTTGATGCAATTTCTGATTATGGTTTTAATAAAAGGGAACTTGGAGAAAAAAATCAGTTGAAAAATTAAATTATGACAAGAACGATTATTATGTTTCGTATTTTAAGTCTATTCTTATTTTTTTCTCCTTTACAGTAATAAAGTTACGGATCTCAAGGTGTTTTCGAAAATATAATTTTATCGTTACATTGATTTATTGAGTCATTGTCGTTAAAAAAATTATCTGCCACAGCCGAACTCGAACCCGAGATAAGGAGTTCTGTATCTTTTACTTTGAACTAGCGCACTCCCTAGAACACACTATATAAGTGCTGTAAAATCGTGAATAAACCGCTTCACCCTATCCTTTAATCAGACTCATCAGCTCCTGTGAATAAAGCTGAAAGGTTAATAGTGCGGGGGGGAGCCCTTTGTTCCCGGATCAAAGGCTGTACCTTTCTAGCCTCTCTAGTCCGCTTTCATTTACATGAAAGAGTCTTTTTAGTTCTTCGTCTTCTACTTTAATAAGAGTCTGGGAAAAGAAATATATTTTCATAGCTTTTTTCGACTGATTATTTTTATTATATTTATAAATGATCCATAGTATTTTTTTCAAAACATGAATATGTTCGGGGGTGCGGTCAAAAGTGAACAGAAAAAGCCTTAAAGCCCAAAAGTTATTTTTTTTCTAATTTAATTTAAATAATAAAAACGAAACAAAAACAATACTTACATAATTCAAAAATCAGTAGATTAAAGAGAAAAAGAGAATAAAACGATACTACTAATTTTTCTATAGTCATTGAAAATTATATAAATAACAAAGTTATAAATGATCATAAATAAAATAAAAATTGAGCACTCTAATACAAAACGTACTCACACAAACGAATAGTCATCTTTCCCTCATAAATTTATCTATTTATTAAAAAGTATATACCTTGCATTTTCAATATATTTTGTAACAAAATAAATAATATAAATAAAGAATAACTCCAAGGTACATGATAATCCGTCCAGCGCTTACGTACGAATTATCTCTTCCCAAACTTTTTTTTTTACGTTGTTGTTGAAAAAATATTTTTTTAAATATCTCTTTATGAAATTAGACCATTCATAACGTAGGATCTGTAGGATTGCTTCAAGCTTTCCATAAACGAATTAGTATTACAAATTTAATTTTTCTTTTATTTATTTATTGATATTTACAACTGTATAAAAAATACAACAAGTAAATTAGATCATAATGACATAATGATATGATACAGCATGTAGAGAAACTACCCAGTAGTAGAACAGTTTACAATATAAGGTCACGAGGCCATCTTCTTTTAGGATTACAAATTAAACTATAAAATTTATTTTTGCAGTATCTGGATATCTTATACCCCATATCATACACTTTTATTTCTCATTGAAAGTTTTTCAAAAAATGACGATGCCGTGTCATTCTGGATTATGGAGCAAACTTAAAAAAAAAAAAAAAAAAAAAAAAAGACAATGGCATACTATATGTACTCTTGGAGGGAACTTCGGTTGGCTTTAATCCTTGGTACCTTGGCTAGGTAATGATTGTGTTATTTCAAATATTTAAATAGGAAATAATTTGAATAATTGTAAATCTTTTACAAAAAATAAAAAAATTACAGTAATTTCAAAATAAACTCCCAGGAATCGCTGTGAATACCCCTTTGTATGTAAGAAATAGCCAATTGTATTGTAAAATACTCATAATCAATACAAGACTTCATCGAAAAACGTTTCATAAAATTCCACTCCTAGTTACCAACAGTTAAAAGAGCACTAACTTACAACTTGGGAAACCCAACCTCACCCCGAAGACTGAGGCTCATGCCGCTGCAGGACAGTCAGTTATAAATTCTATATTTATCTATTCTATTATTAACATTACGACTATTTTATTTTATTTTTTCTCTTCGTCTTTTTCTCAAATCAACTTTCTTTCCAATCAATTAGAAATCAATTATTTATTTTATTAAATCTAAAAAGGACATTGTTCTTGTTATAAAATTTTCTATTTCTCTCTTCTTAAGAATTATTATTTTTATCTAGTTATTTCATTTTACTTTTTTATTTATATATTTTTTTTCATAATTCATTGTTATTATCCTCAATTTTTCACAACGAGACTATACCCCCCCCCTCCATAATCAATTGTTAAAAAAACATTTAACTGTTATATCAACCATACCAGGCCTCTCTGGTATTGAATAAAAATTAAGTTTAAAAAAATAAAAATAAACAAATCAATAAAATCTATTGAATAACTGAATTCCGAGACTTTTGAGCATTCCAAAATAAATTTTTAGGGTAACCGGGTCAGGTTCAATTTCCATTTGACCAGGCATTACAAATCTGTTACTATTAATAATCAACTATATACACGTGGATCAGGTCTATTGAAGCTCTGAAATAACAGTCCAGTATTTCCAGGAATGGTGTACAGTTCCCAAGGTTTGATTGCTATTATTGTGTCCCTTTGTTGGGCATTAGCTGACTATTCGAAGCAAGTGTATACAAGGACAACAATAGGGCTCAAGGAGCATTAGGGATCTGTGGCAAAACAAAGCAGAATTGTAATGGATTTAGCAACTCTAATAATCGCAAACATATAACTTGCATAACAATCCTTTAAAAACAAATATGGGACAAACGTGTGAATGAATAGTCCAATAGTCGAAGAGGAAAAACAATTCAGGTATTTCACCCCAATTTTTTATAACTTTAATGAAATCTATTTATAGTTACTAGTCATAATTAATAAGTCAACTAAGTATAGTTAGCAATAATACAAAATGGTGGCTATTTCAAAACGTTAAAAAACAAAATAATATTTGCTCATACGGAGCTCCAACAACTATAACTACCAACAACACTAGAAAATCTAAGAAAAAATATTTTAAAGTAGAGTAAATTTTCTAAATTATGAACCCTAGTAGAGCAATTTTCGTTCAATAGTTTCCGAGATATAGCTTTTTAAAAAGGAACATTTCTTAAAAAATGCTTCTGACTTGTCTTAATGGATTTATTTTGAGAAATCTATATCTCAGAAACCATTCGACGTACAAATGTCTGCCTGCGGTAAAATTAAAGTAAGTTAAACGTATTATACTGGAAGATTATTGATTGACCGTGTGTATAGAAGAATGGAATATGGTCCGGGTGAGGTCAAAAAAGACCGCAGGGCTTCGTCGAGGCTAAAAAAAATACAAACACTTGACATAGTTACAAAAAATAAATAAAAAACGTAAGTGGAAAATAACAGGGGTATACAATGAAAAGTAAAATATAATAAGAAAAATTAACGGTTGTAAACAGTAAATGAAAAGGGTAATAGTAACAGATAGATAAGAGATAAAATGAGAGAAGACATATTAAAGAAAGTACAAATTAAGAGATGAAAAAAGAAAAGGATAAAATCAAATGGAGACAGAATTCATACCTGTTTTGACGGAAGTCATCGAGCCGTTTGTATTGGGAGTACCGCACCCGGACCATATTCCATTCTTCTAAACGTATTATAAATTAGTTTATGACATTTGTATTCTTAGGAGTAGCAGTTTTTATGATATTTGTCAAAATAAATTAGTGCATAGTTGTTGAGACAAAATTTATATCCAAATGCAAATATCATATAAACTACTATTCCTACGAAGATACGTGCCATCAACTACTTTAAAGAAAGTTAAATTACCTTTATTTATGATGGCAAGCATATGTACGTCTTATAGTTCCTGATAGTTTTGTATAATTTCTAATCAAAATTGATGAGCCTGCCAAGCATAGGTAGGTGGAATAAAAAATGAGAGCTGTTTCAAAACGTTAAAAAAAAAGATTTTATTGGAAGATCTATATCTTTAAAACTACCAACAACACTAGAAAATCTAACAGATCATTTAAAGTAGAGTAAATTTGCTGAAATATGAGACCTAGTTGAACTGTTTACGTTCAATAGTTTCCAAGACACAGTTTATTTATTTTTTTTTTTAATATTTATTTATTGCTATTTACAACTGTACATTATAATACATTTAGTAAATCTGATCTAAGTTAAATTGGAGTGTTACA
>NW_027109161.1:94890-99015 GCF_000696795.3 Halyomorpha halys
ATGAAAATTGCTACCGTTAATTAGAGAGAAGGGTAAGAAGATGAGACTGTGGAGAAAAATACGAAGAAGGGAGGAGGAAAGGAAGGATTTGTTTGTTATGTTGTTCTCGGCTAATTACTGCGCTAGCTAATTAGTTATCCACGGCCTTTGTTATAAATCAACAGATGGTGTTAAATGCCAGATATCGTTAGGGCAGTGTCTCCCTTCTTATCCTCTATCTTCTTAATTATTTTCCTTAGTTTATGTTGTTTTTTTTCATTTGTTTTTTATCTTTTACATTACATTCCGTATTTGTTTTATTTCGTATTTTTTTAAACACTTTCTAGTTGAGCTTTGGGGCTCCAGTAAACCACCGAAATCCTCTCGTATCCAATCCTTACAGTCCAAAAGCCTTAATGCTTCTTACTTTGCCATAAATCAAATCATCCAATAGAACCTCAATGTTCCATATGTTGCCGATTTGGCCAGAACCAGATACTAATCCTTCCCAACAACCCAAACCCACTTGTTTCTAACTACATTCACTTCTTCTCTTTCATTGCCTGATAATCCTTCTAAGCGTCTGAAAAGACGATGACACCGAGATCTTCTCCTCTAAAAATGTTATTGGAGTTCTATCAATAGGTTGATTCTCCTCATGTTTTTATACATTTATAAATAACAATAAATAAATCATTAAAAAATTCTAGTCTGAAAGTGGTGTTTGTGAACAAATAGTATGTGGTGTCCAAACCTACCTCAAATCCTCAAACATACCTAGGGGACCGCTCTCGTTCATGGAAATGGTTGTTATGCAGTTGCAATATTATTTAGTTCACACATTATTTCCAGAAATAAAAAAGATTTAATTTAATGAGCCAACATCCTTCTCACTGCCGGTGCCGTTCACGACATTCTCAGTTTGAAGTAAAGTATTGGAGATTGAAAATTTTTGTTGAGTATTGAGCTCAGATAGTAGAGGCGCAGGTCTTTGCAACTTAAGGCGACGGCGCCGGTTCGAATCCGGCTTGGGTTGTTGACTTTTTTCATTAAGTGGCGCTTCCACAAAATGAAAAACTTGACCCTCTATTATCATGAGAATAGGTTGGTCACCGGTAGATAACCGCATCCTCCCGTATGTCAGTAATGCACACAATGGAGACCCCAATCCCAAAGGAATCTTCAGACGTGAATACCTCCTGAACAAAGTGACAACGGACATATCTTAATTTTGAATTTTTTTATTTTTTTTGAGATCCTCAATTTATATTTTGAGTTCACCTCACCACGTATGCCGATTACACGTATTGCTGTTAATAATAACCCTTTAATTGCATCCCAAACTCTTCAATCCCATATCACAGCCCTCGAAGAATGGTGTCGTAATTGGAGGATTAAAATAAATTACAACAATTCCCATCAAATTACCTTTACCCTACGTCGTAAACCTACTGACTCCCCTACAGTATACTTCTATAATGTGGCCCTTACCCCTGTTGAACAGATCCGCTACCTTGGACTACATCTGGACAAACGACTTACCTGGAATCCTCACACAAGACTGAAAAGACAGGAAGCTGCACGTCGATTTCGACTATTACAGCACTTACTAGACAAACGATCCAAACTTCCAATTCATTACAAAAGACTGATTTACATGACAATTATAAGGCCTTGAGCAACATACGGCGTTGAGCTTTGGGGTTCCACTAAATCTTCGAATCCTTACAATCCAAAATCCTAAATGCTCCCTACTTTGTCACAAATAAAGTCATCCACAAAGACCTTAATGTTACATTTGTAACCAATCTAGCCCGAACCAGATATCAATCCTTCTATTATAAACTCCCCAACCACTCAAACCCATTAGTTTCTAATCTTGCTTCCTCTTTTATTCCGGACAATCCTCCGAGGCGTCTGAAAAGAAGATGGCCTCGAGACCTTATATTGTAAAAATGTTTTTAGAGTGCTACCAATGGGTAGTTTCTCTGCATGCTTGTACCATATCATTATGATTTCCTCAAATCTACTTGATGGATTTATGCACAGTTGTAAATATCAATAAATAAATTTAAAAAAAGTATTTTCAGTTTGCATACTTAAACCTGAAACATCCTGTATATTAATATAATGTTAACTTAATAAAAAGTATTTTTGACACTATAGGTTGAAAGGAGTGATCGAAATCGACTGTGGTGGTATCTGAAAAGTGAAGAGAGAGGTCTGGAAAGCTCGAGGTTGGAACTGGAAACTATTTTCCCTGGGGGTAACCTGCAGCTCTCTTGTAGGTCTGTACAGTTCTCCCTCTACTCGAGGACTGTTCACGTCGACCTAACAGAAGATGCTCCCCTCATCGCCCATGTTCTTGGGCCAACTTCATCCCACGATTCAGAAGGTACATTAATCAGAGCACTAGCTCACCACTGTCACTCCAATATAACAGGTGGCATATACTTAACTATACACTATAAGTAAATGGTCAGCAATTTTTCATGGTTATAACCTGATAATATAAAGTGACTCATATTTATGCCCAAACCTGATAATCATCCCATGAGGGTTTGGTTATTCCCTAGAGCGATGCTTCAAAATGTCATTGTTCTCAAATCCTTGCTCTATTAATTCGAAAATTGATAAAAAAAATTCTTATCTAATCATTAAACATTAGCATACACAGTATACTAATTGAGTTAATGAGGTATGAATAAGATTGATATGAGCAGAAAATGGCCGTGGATGTGGTCAGCAAAGATAAACAAATAAACAAAACTTATTTATTTGTGCTGACAATTCAATCTGAATTTCAGATCTTCATCATGCCTGAAAAACAAAACAAGATAACAACCTTAATTCAGAGAAACATAAGAATAAAAAGAGGATAATAAAAAACAAACTTGGAAATTTATATAACAATAAACTAAGTAGATAGTAGTATATTATTATCAACTACTATCTAATTATCTATATTAATTAATTTATTGCTATGTATATTTCCGAGTTTGTTTATTATTCTCTTTTTATTTGAATGTTTCTCTAAATAAAAGTTATTATCTCGTTTTGTTTTGATAGCAAAGTTTGCCTTGATGAAGGCCTGAAATTCAGGAAATGTTAGCATAAATAAATAAGATTTGTTTATTTGTGTATCTGTTGGCTGCATCCCCAACCATATTCTCCTCATCACAAATGGGGATAAATCAAATATGTAAACTGAATTTAATTAAATATAAACATTACTCTTCATTATTTAACTAGTGTCTAAGGGTTCAAATTTTGTAATTTTTTTCTTTTTTCAAGGAAAAACCCTCGCTACTTTTCACTTTTTTATTTAATCTTTCACGACATTTCAAACTTTTTTCTATCATCTGTTCCAATCAATAATCACTGCTTTACATTCACTACCTTATTTGAATAATTTATTACTATATCTCAAACTGTATAACAATTACTACAAAAATGAAAATATCTATGCCTATCAATGTATTTTTATTTAACTACCTCAAATTCTCCAATATTCCTTATCATCCTATTAAGGTAGTGAATATCTTTATATTGATATAATTTTGGTTGGTAAGATATAATTTTTTCTAATATAATTATAGATTGGACCAGATGATGGACTATTGTCAATGATTAAATAAAGAAGTGAAAAGTAGTAAAAAAAAAAAAAAAGAATATAAACATTACTTACAATTGTTTGAAAACAGATGTATTATACATTAAATAACTATTAACTCTCGATTAAAACTAATACATACAAGCTTTGGAATAGTGCTAAGCAAGAGTGAAATGGATGTACAAAATTTAAATCATGTTACTCAAATCTCATCAACACTAATAATAAATATATAGAAATCAAACCTTAATATTTGATTAATCTCAATTTGTATAATGTATATTCTAATATCTTATGATTAATTAGGAACATCCTTTTTTTTTTTAATTCTTTTCACTGCAGGACATGAATATGAGAAAAATGAAATCTTGCAACGTTGCCAAAATATAGTTTAGTAATGATGCATTAGTTGCTGACCATGGATATTATTTAAGGAGAAGATAAAGATGTGGTCAGTAAATAACATAAAAAGTAAAACCTTACTTATTTATAATCTTAATATTTTCTTGAGACTGGTAATTCTTTAATAAATA
>NW_027109161.1:99385-102980 GCF_000696795.3 Halyomorpha halys
GATATAATTTTGGTTGATAAGATATAATTTTTTCTAATATAATTATAGATTGGGCCAGATGATGGACTATTCTCAATGATTAAATAAAGAAGTGAAAAGTAGTAAAAAAAAAAAAAAAAAAAAGAATATAAACATTACTTACAATTGTTTGAAAACTGATGTATTATACATTAAATAACAATTAACTCTCAATTAAAACTAATACACACAAGTTTTGGAATAGTGCTAAGCAAGAGTGAAATGGATGTACAAAATTTAAATAATGTTACTCAAATCTCATCAACACATAACAACACTAATAATAAATATATAGAATCCAAACCTTAATATTTGATTAATCTCAATTTGTATAATGTATATTCTAATATCTTACGATTAATTAGGAACATCCTTTTTTTTTTTTTAATTCTTTTCACTGCAGGACATGAATATGAGAAAAATGAAATCTTGCAATGTTGTCAAAATATAGTTTAGTATGCATTAGTTGCTGATCATGGATATTATTTAAGGAGAATGGAGATGTGTTCAGTAAAGAACGTAAAAAAGTAAAAACTTACTTTATTAGTGTAAATATTTCGGCCAGAATTCCAGCCCTTCCTCAGGGCTAAGACCAAAAACAAGATAACAACCATAATGACTAGAGGAAATCGAAAATAACAAATAATACAGATACAAAAGTAGTATTGGAAGAAAATGTATTGTGTAATAATTTTTAAGAAGGTAAAATCAGTATGAGAAGAAGTAATATTGAAATTATGAAATAGGGTAGAAAAAGAAAATAATATACATATGAAAATGTATTTGTATTAATTAATTACAAATATGTTTTCTTCCTCACTTTTTCATAAGTTTAGTTTTAAATAATTTTCAGTTTATACTTATATTTTCATACTGAATTTTCAAATGCATATTGTTTTCTTTCTCTTCCCTCTTTCATTAAAATTCTTAATTTTAATATTATCATATTCTCATGCTGCATTTATATTCTTATTATATTTACACTATACTGTTTCTTCTAATACTACTTATGTATCTTTATTATCTCTTATTTTTTCATTTTCTAGTTAATCTGTACTTCCGTTTATTCATTATGGTTGTTATCTTGTTATTGGTCTTAGCTCTGATGAAGGGCTGGAATTCTAGCCAAAATATTTGCACTAATAAAGTAAGTTTTTACTATTTTATGTTCTTTACTGACCACACCTCCAACCATCTTCTTGTTATATAGTCTTTTTTTTTATTATATATCTTATTGGGATGCTACCTAGGTTATGTATTTTTTATTTATTATACTTTTAAATATTATTAGTATGAAGTATATTTAATAAAATTAATGTATCTAACAAAAAGTTTTTATTTATGAAAACAACATAATAAATTAATTGAACATTTAAGAATTAACTATATAATAAAAATTTACTAGTTTTAAAATAAAAAACTTTTTTTTCTTTTTTTGGCCACAACCCTGACCATCTTCTTATATTTAAATTTTTACAGTCAACTATATACACATATATAAAGTTTTATTGTTATTTTTTGGCTTTATTTTCATACATTTTGGTTTAATTTTTTTGTTTAGTTATTATTCTTTGTTTTTGGATTGAGAAATTATCATTTTAAATACTCCTTGTTTATCAATGTTAACATATTTGAATTGAATATCTAATTTTTTAATGGATAGTATTATGTTCTTCATGTATGGTTGCTTTGTGTAGATTTTCAGTTAATATTATTGTTTTTAAAAAAAATATTGTTCATTATATTCTTTAGTTATGCTTCTTTTCTGGATCTTTGTAAGTATAAAATGTTTCAATTATTAATAACAAAACTATATTTCAAGATATCAATAGGGTGAAAAAAAAATAGTCTATCTGCAACTGGTTGAAATGAATAATTGTTTTTTTAATTTTGAAGGTAAAATTATTTCACCGATTTTGATTAATAACAACATTTCGGCTTAAACACTACCTTCAAGAACAAAATTTAATAATTACACATTAAATTACATACACACAGACCAACTATATTCAAAAGTTAGGATTGAATATATAATTGAATTAACTTGGTAAATTTTTCAATGAGTGTTTTCTAGAAACAGTTTATAAAAAATTAATTTCTTTTAATGAAAGCATTGAAATATTAAGTTTGATAGAAATAAATAGTTGTTTCTTGTATAATAGAGAAAGTTTTTATTAAAAAAAAAAAGTAAAAACAATATCATTATTTTTTAGAATATTTAAAGTTTACAACATATAAGTGACTGGGAATTAATAGTAATTCAAAAAACCAATACCAACAACAAAATGTGAGCATATTTGAGTGACTCTCAACTTTTTTTTTTATCTCCCAGCCTAGCAATTTCTGGCATACAGAATGTGGCAGTAACTCTCAACTGCCAACTGTCAATTGTCAAATATGGTGTAACTGAAGCCACACATAAGAAAAGAATAGACTCCATTTTTTGGTCTAACTCACTTTGAAAGTACTCCCTTCATTATACCCCTTTCTCCAAGTTCCATAGCAGAGGAGGTTAATCAAGATGGCATAATAATATAGCCATGTACTGATATTTCACTGCCTTCTAAATCAAAATCCTCTTTCTAATATTCTATCTTGTCAATATTATTTATTTGTTATAATTTTATATTGTAGAATTTAATATGAAAAAAAGAGGTTCACTGAAATCAGTTTCCATATGCATTGCCTCCTCTTATAAGTGAAAATCCCTATTTTCCTAAAATAAAATATACCACCTCCATTCAGTTATGCCTTCAAACATTCTGAACAGTACCTGTGTCTGTGAGGCTGCTAAGTACCAAACTATCATGATTATTATCAATGTCCTATAATTATTTTGAGGACAAATAAAAGTTATTTTATATTGATTTGTTTTAATTATTGTTATAATAATTATGATACATCAGAATTCTACATTTGTATAATCCATTATCATATAAACAGGTAAATAAATCATTATAAAATATTTTCTGTTACAGGAGGTTTAAATATGGGTCATATAACAACAAGGGGGACACTTTTTCTTCTATGGCTTACGGTACTGAAAGTGATCTACACCTTACAGAGGTAGTTCTTAGCCGAGGGCCGACATGTCAAAATGAACTGTGATAGAAACTTGTGTAAAAGTGCAACCCCAGACAATTCCGCCCTCGATCCTCCAAATGGTGAAAAGTGAATACTCAGTGATAAATAAATTCTTTCTTTTATTGAACATTTTTTAGTATAATAATTATATATTGTTATGATGCGTTAGTTATTGACTGTGGATATTATCTGTAGAGAAGAAGGTTGGGGGTGGAGTCATTGAAGGACAAAAATAAGTAAAACTTATAAAATTATTATTATTTATTTTCTTAAAGTTATGTTCTACTGAATGAGTTTCATTAAAGTTTAACTTTTTTTTTCATTAATTATCAGTGTTAAAGGTTTCTCATATCCAGGGCCCACTTAACCAGGTTACACTGTAATATAAAAAAATAAATAATAATTAGATATAGTGAATGAAAAGTCCTCTTACTTATTTAAATTTTTTAATTTTATTTAATTACATATAATAACGATGTTTCGGGGTTTTCAT
>NW_027109161.1:103449-105612 GCF_000696795.3 Halyomorpha halys
TGATGATGGGATAAAAGCCCCAAAACGTTGTTATTATGTGTAATTAAATTAAATAAAATGTTTAAATAAGGAAGAGGACTTTTCATTCGGTATATCTGATTATTATTTAATTTTTTATATTACAGTGTAATGTGGTTAAGTGGACCCTGGATTTGAAAGAAAAATCTACCTTCAATAACTACAATGAGGTCCTGACGCTTTCTGGTTGAAATATACCTCTAATACTGAGAATTTTGAAAACTTTTTAATTGAGATTTGATTTCTTGGATTTTTTTTTTATGTTTACGTCTATAACGGGGACAATTCAATAAATCTGGTAAAGTAGATGAAGAAGTGTCCAATAGGATAAATAAAGCAAATAGTATTTACTACCAGATATGCAATAATATTGTGAGAAAGAGGGAGGTAGGTAAGGAAGCTCCATATCTTTAAAGCAATATATCTTCCAACACTATTTTAAATTTATTCTGGGACTTATGTCCCCCAAAAATAAATACATGGTTCATATATTAAGATTTTTATCTGGCAAGCATTTACAAGTTTTCAGATAGTAAAATAAAATCACATTGGGTTATTGGCTTAGCTACTGTTTATAATGTTTATCAATAAATGCCTATTTATTTGATTATAATGATGCAGAGATTTGGTTATACAATAAGTGGAGGAATAGGTATTGTTTAAAGGAAAGAATGGATGAGGACTGGCGAATGGAGATGGGAAGAGAATCCCAGAAGGAGGTTGCACGTATGACGAAGGATTTGCTAAAGAAGGCAGTTCTATAGGAGGGCATATATAAATCAATCAGTTGGGATCTGGTGTTTAATGAGTGGAAGGATGAACGAAGAGTAAGGAGATCAAGGATATAGGTAGATTTTTTGATTTTAAGAATTTGTTATATGAAAACACCAAGGAGGTATTGCCTTCGGGAGGTTGGATAGAGCCACTTCAACTCGGTATACCAGCAGGAGACTTGAGAGTGCCTTGGGAACCCAAACATAAATCTTACAAAGCAATTCATGAGTTTTTTCAGTCTTGTCTCTAGTCCTGTAGATAGCCCTCCATAGACCAAGGAACCGTAATCGAAGTGGGGGAAGATGAGAGAGGGTACTAGGAGCTGACGGGTGTTCTGAGGAATAATATTAACCTGAGGAACACTATTATATGGCAGTGAAAGTTGGGTCATCCAAGACAAGTACCTGAGCAGGATTACGGCTGCTCAAATGCAATTTTTGTGAAGAATATTGGGCACAACAAGGAGAGACAAGATAAGGAATGAAAGAATAAGAGAAGAACTTCAGATCCCCTCAGTGATTGAACACCGACAGCTCTGATGGTTTGGACGCGTCTGTAGAATGGGATAAGACAGAGTGCCAAGAAAATGTATGGAGGTAAGGCCAACTGGTATAAGACCACGAGGTAGACCTAGAAGGAGCTATATGGAGCACATCCAACGACGAGGTCTAGAAAGAGGAAAAACACTGGTTCAAATGAAAATACTTGCCAGAGACCGAGATATGTGGACCAAGTAACCAAGAGGTTAGAGGCTCCTCCACTCTGAAAGGCACTTAAGGTGGATGAGAAAGAAGAAGAAGAAGTAAATTATTTACTATTATTTTTTATAATTGTAAAATTGGGGTTGGTCCGCCATTAGAACAGGGGTACATCCCTAGTTATAATGATATTTATTATTCATAAAATGATAACAAGTAAAACTTTGTATAAAAAAAGATTTATAGATTTTTGTTTTTCAATGACCTCCCCCTTAACTATCTTCTCATATTATATTATATTATATTGTTTTTTTTTAAATCAGAGGGCATTTGCTAATTATAAGGATGAACCTTAATAATAGTTAGCATTAAAGATGTATTTAAAATTTTTTTCTTTTATAAATTGTAATGAACAAAAACTAACATAATTGAAAATTTTGTTAAATGCCCATTTCTATTTAACAGCTCTTTTTTCTTATTGATTTTCTTTTCATAATCCTATAAAATTATTTCAAGGCTGTTATGCCTAATAAAGTTGATTCTCAAACAACAGACTATTTTCAAGTCCCACATGTATAAAGTGGTTTCCAAAGATCACTAAGCATACATCTTTATAGTAAAACAATTTCAGAAAAATTTAATGATAGACATGATGTATTAATTATATTGTAAT
>NW_027109161.1:106962-107309 GCF_000696795.3 Halyomorpha halys
ATTTTTAGTTTTCAAGATATTTTAATCTAAACATATCGAGCCCCTATTTTAGCTGGACTCCCACCACTTCTGTTTCATCTTGAGTGTTCCTTCCCATCATGAAATCAATTTACTCCTGTATAATTTTTTTGTCTTCAGTTTTTGAGCATCAGTAAAGAAGTTTAAAAATTGTGCACAAAGATAACCTCAAAATAAAAATTTTAATGACATGGAATTCTGAAATATGACAGTCCTGAAGTTCTAGGACCAATCTTGGCCACCACTTTCCAAGGAGTAGGCTTGAACATAGATCTTATCTTGCTCTAGTAGTCTTAAATTAATCATATTGTTTTCTAAACATTATTATT
>NW_027109161.1:107969-110375 GCF_000696795.3 Halyomorpha halys
AATAATAATAATAATTTTGTTTATTTGTTTATGGGGTAACCCCCTTCAAATAGATTTAGTCTGTGAAATACATGAAATAGATAATCAATTGTAGTAATTTTACAATATAATGATATAAATAAAATGATGAGTTAAAGATCGTTTATATAAACTAATAACAAATAATATACCCAAGCTGGGCTATCTACATTTGTTAGAATAAAATAGTAAAACAAAAATGTCACTTCATATTTAATAATATTAAAAAACAAAACAAACTATACCTCCTATTGGGACGATAGGTGTCCAGCTCTAAGCAAAAGGTTTTGGGTTATATATATAAAAAACAGTTTAAGGTCTAATCCTGAGTGTACAAAAGAAATTCATACAACTGATTTCGGCTAACATCGCTTAGCTTCAGCATGTATCAAATATATATAATTATATATATAAATAAATTGACTGTATAATTTCAAACTATGATGAAGATGGTCAGGGGGACGGTCAAAAGAGAACAAAAATAGTTCAAAACTATTTATTTGTCGACTTTTCGCACCACTTTATAGTGCATCATCAGGGCTAAAAAGATACAAAAACAACTAAAGATATTTTGACATAGTAAGATAATAAAATACAAAAAAGGTAAGGTAAAATTAACTGAAAAGAAAATTATACACTTATGAAAGAATAGAAGAAATAAAATAGTATTAATATAAAAGAAACAATGATAAGAATATTTAAAAAAAAAAATTAGGCAAACTATAAGGTTAGAAATGAACAGAAGATGTGTTTTAACCTTTCATGTATTTTTTTTTATATTCTTATCATTGTTAATTTTATATTAATACAATTTTATTTCTTCTTTTCTTTCATTTGTATATAATTTTCTTTTCACTTATTTTTACATAATTTTAACCCTACCTTAATTTACCTTTTTGTATCTTATCTTACAATGTCAAAATATTTTTAGTTTTTTTTGTATTTTTTAACTCCTAATGAAGCTCTAAAAAGTGGAGCAAAAGTCGGCAAATAAATAGTTGTTAACTATTTTTTGTTTTCTTTTGACCACCCCCCCTTCCCTCTCCTCCTATCTTCTTTATTATTAGAATTTTAAATATTTATTAATTTCTCAATCGCTTACTTAAAATTAGTTTCTTTTAATGTAGAGATTTTTTACATATTAATTTATATACATTAGCCATTATTTCTGTATATATCATTTGTTTTTAACATTAATAAAATTAAATATTTTGTTTATAAAATTATTCTGTTCAGAATTGATTTTTTTTTTTTTTAATAACTATCAAATTTATAATTAAATCTAGATCATAGTTTATAAAACAACTATTTCTTTGACATTACATGGATGAAATAAGTACCTACCCTCAATATGTAAATACAAAGACTTGGAGGAAAAATACTTCATAGATGTATTACTCATTAAGATAGTATCATTATTACTTGCTTGGTTCATTTCTTTGGAATAATATAAATGTATATATAAAATATATAATAGATTTAAAGTATATACAGTATAACATTAATTCGTCTCAATCTTTCAAAAAATTTGGAATTAAATCTAACTCTTAAACAAGAGGTACATGTTTTAGAACACTTCATAATTATTTTTTTATGTTTAATGTTATCTAAGTTTTAAATTAAATATAATTTTTTCACAGGAAAAAATAAATTTTGTTGCATATTATTTACTAATTTTATAAATATTATAAGTTGTTTATCAGTTTTATCTGTAAGATTATGCCTAATGAAATTTCATTGTACCTTACTTGAAACTATATGTAAATATAAATGTTTTATTTGTTTTCTATAGTTTTATTTTTACTCCTCTTTCATAATTTTATGATGTGAATGTAAAAACATAGGTAAACTATTGACGTGCATTTATCTTTATGATCAGTTAGTATAAATAAGTAATAAATAAAGACGATTTCATTGGACATGTTCCCAATCCCAGGAATCTTTCATAGATAGATCAAGTAAGTATATCCATTACAAAAAATTTTTATTTATTCAAAATAATAGTATAAAATATTTTCTAAGGGTCATATATTCTACTGAATATCAACTTCTGTGGAAATCAAACACCCTTAAAACTTCAAGTACCTTTTATTTACTCATTAGATGACATTTCTAATTAATTTTTGTCCGCTTTTAACTTTAATACTTAAAAACACACTATGCTAACAACTTATATAAAATATAGAATGTAATATGTAGTACTCTAAATATAGAGTTTATATATAATATGTTTATAGAGTGTAAATAAGTATAGTATGAAGTACACATCAGCTGGACTACCATGGCTAATGCCTTTTGTGTCTGAGATGCCAGTATAACTACTAAAGGTAATTATCCAAATTTATTTGAGTTCTAAAAACTATTATCATTGTATTACTTTTCCAAAGG
>NW_027109161.1:111200-111646 GCF_000696795.3 Halyomorpha halys
TTTTGTGTCTGAGATGCCAGTATAACTACTAAAGGTAATTATCCAAATTTATTTGAGTTCTAAAAACTATTATCATTGTATTACTTTTCCAAAGGTATAGCATGTTTACTAGTTACCAATTAGCCATCTTTATAAAATATTATTACCATTGAAATACATAATATATTAGGGAATGGTATTGGGTAATTTAAGTCTTAACCATAAATGAACAAAGTATTTATTTAAAACTTAAAACACCCATGAATAATATAATGCAATAACAATGATTCAGATTGCATGTCTTGCCATAAAATATTTTTACATTATATATAATTACCTTGCTGGGTGGATGGAAAGCTGCATCTGACTAGATAGTACAAGAGCCGGGAAGAAAAAAAGGCAGTTATCTCACCCCAATTTTTGATTACTTTAATGAAAACTATGTATAATTACTAGTCAAAATTAAT
>NW_027109161.1:116845-118827 GCF_000696795.3 Halyomorpha halys
CTACTTAGAGTGTCTTTTTTATCCCTCTCATACATCCATCAGACTATCCACCCTTTCGTCAATATGCGCTTCATTATTCTCTTTCTTCCTTCTGATTGGCTTTTGTGGCTCCGTTCATAAAAGATTGATCATAAAGACTGCTGAATAAGTTTTTATAAAAACCATAGCTGACTTCCTGAGGCTTGCCCCTGAATAACATCAGGTCTTATTCAATTAGCCCTTGTAAGTACAAGGTGTATCAGCATCTCGACACCTCCTTTGAAGATGCGTTTATAGTACTTCAAACAGCTGTTTGTTTTTTTTATCCCTATTCTTTATAGAATTAAAAGTGATAACATTTTTTAATAATAATGAGACTAATAACCATCTATTCTGTGCAGCTTTTTCAGTAAGGGATTTATCCTGAATCTAAACCCTAACTTCATATGTAAAATTGGATTGGATTCAGTACATTTCAAAAAGTTAATTGTGTACAACCTTAAAGAGGACACTAAATAGTTTGGAAAACATTTAAAGAATAATAATCATAAAAAATGGATTCATCCTCTTTTGCACCTCCATGCCTCAAATATAAATTTTAACCATTTGATCCAGGTTTACTGCTGGAGCAGTATATATGGAGGTCCAATGGTCACAATCATTTGAGAAGTTCTACATTCTTCCTTCGAGGATTACCAACAATATGCAATCCAACCTTGGAGGAAGTATGAAACCAAAAAGGCAGGCTTTCAGGGCTCTAAAGGCATATTAGGGTTGGAGTGGGGAGCATCTGAGATGTGACAGACAGTTAATCAATTGTCTGGTAAAATTGCAAGTTAACCAAGAAGTAACTGTAAACTAATTTATTCCAATGAATTCTAATCTAAAAATGTTTGCAAAAGACAATAGTAAATAGTTATAATAGTTAGTTTTCAATTGTAAATAGTTTAATGTTCTAATGAGTAAACCACATCAATATTACCATAATTGTATATATGAGCAGTTAATTTATTTCTTTAAGAACAAGATTTACAATAAAATTTAAAAATTACTAAAAGTGATATTTTAAATATTGGAAGATTATTATTTGAGAGTAAGGACTCATTATTGTTTTTATCTCTTTATTTAATTAGCCTACCTGAGAAGACAAAAAAAGAACATGGATGAGGGACCTCTGACAAGGAGGATGTAAGAAAACCAGAGAAGAGCTTGGTGATGGTGCTGTTCTTCCTTATGTTTTACATGCAATTTATATAATCAATGTAACCGTCAGGGAATCTGCTGATTGTCAATTTAACGTTTGACAGGTGTGAATAAAAACAAAAAGTGATGAAAAAAAAATTATTCTACTTTCTGTATCCTTACTGGAAAATTAAATAGTTAAATTTATAAATTACCCATCATACATAATTTTTATATATTCATGCTTTTCCAGGCATGTGTAATTTAGGAGTTTTTACAAAAAAAGAAATTAGAAATGAAATTGAGCCTACCATTATGTTATATTTTTTATTTGAATGTTATAAATTGTCATCTAATGTTTTGTAGTTTGTACATATTATTGATCCTGAAAGTTTGTTTGTTTGTAATAAAATAGTTATTTGGGTTTATAAATCATTAATAAGGATTTAGATGTAAAACAATTTTATTAATGTTATATAAGAAGATGGTCAGGGTTGTGGTCAAAATAGAAACAAAAATAGTTTGCAACTATTTATTTTCCGAAGTTTCGCCCCACTGTGCAGGGCTTCATCAGGGCTAAAAAGATTTTTAAAAAACTGAGAATATTACAACAATAAGATACAATAAGGCAATTTAAGCTAGGATAAATATTATGTAAAAATAAAGTGATAAGAAATTACATATAAATAAAAGGAAGGAAGGCGTAAAATAGTATCAATATAAAATAAAATTGAATAAACAATGATAAGAATAAAAAATAAGTAACAATGGTAAGAGTAAAAATACGTAAAATATACAGTTAAGAAAGTGCAAGAGACGAA
>NW_027109161.1:119917-120400 GCF_000696795.3 Halyomorpha halys
ATAAACGTGCCCACTAATATTAAATATCAAATATATTTAGAAAAGGACGGTCAGTATTGCGGCCAAGATAAACATAATAATTAATTTAATATAATGATATATTGTTGATATTGTTATTATATCCTATATTGTATTAACTACCCTAACTATATTTTCTTCAGTATATACTCGTATTATTAGTAACGATATGTGTCATTCTAGTTTTACTTAGTTATTCCTAAATTAGAAAATGATTATAGTTATTATTATTATCATATTTCTGTATATTTCTCTTATCATTTTTCATTTTTCGTTATATCTTTATTACTACTTCCTGTATACACGACGTATTTGCCATATTGTATCTTATTGTTGTAATATTCTCAGTTTTTTTTTGTATCTTTGTAGCACCCCTGCAAAGTGGGGCGAAACGTCGGAAAATAAATAGTTGTAAACTATTTTTGTTTCTCTTTTGACCGCAACCCTGACCATCTTCTTATATAT
>NW_027109161.1:121467-126847 GCF_000696795.3 Halyomorpha halys
TTCTTATAATTACTTAATAAAAATTCTGGAGTGGTTATAATTTGGAAAAAACAAACTAAATAACCAAACATCACATCAACCAAAACATATAGACAAGAAACCGATTTTGCAGACCAAATCTGTTAGTACAAGAGCCAGACTGAAAAAAGGCAGTTATTTCATTCCAATTTTTGATCACTTTAATGAAAACTATGTATAATTAATAGTCAAAATTGATGAGTCTATCATGTATAGGTAGGAGGTATATAAAATGTTGGTTGTTTCCAGACGTTAAAAAACATTTTTTCTTTAGGAGCTCTATAGCTTTAAAATTATCAACAACACTAAAAAACCTAATAAAACATCATTTAAAGAAGAGTAAATGTGCTAAAATATGATCCCTAATATAGGCATTTATGTTTAATAGTTCTCAAGATATAGCTTTTTAAGAAGTAACATTTCATACAAAAAGCACTGAAAAACCAGTTGTTAGTGAATTTATTTTGACAAGCCTATATCTCAAAAACCATAAGACTTACAGATGTCAACCAGCACTCAAATTAAAGCTAATTTAATGTACTATAAAGTAATTTATCTTTGTAGGAGTAGTAGTAGTTTTCACAATCTTCGACAAAATGTTGATTTCTAGCTGTTCGGACAAAAATTTTGACTTATGAAGAAATATATCTCAGGAACCATAAGACGTGCAGATGCCTGCTAGCAGTCAAATTAAATCTAGCTAAATGCACTATTAATTAGATTAATAATGTAGTACCATTTCAGTGAATTTTTATAACCTACCACCAAATTTTCTGATATTTTTGTTTCATTTCATTTCATCTACCTTTACTTTGTTCCTTTTTATAATGAAAATAGAGTAAATAAAATGTCATAGCCAACAAAAATCAAAATACGGAGTTTGTTGCTTCCATTGTTTACCACGCATTTGGATTTACAGCAAGTGACAAACGTATAGATCTAGCATAAGACTTTGACGAGGGGTGTCCTAAATTAGCCAATTATCTAAAATAAAGTTTAAATAAATTCTTACTTTTTAGTTTATAGCACCATTTGTTATGATCTTTTGTTCAGATTGAACTCTTAAGGCATTTTTCATAGTTTCGCGATACATAAAGTTGAAATTTTAGTTACACTTCTTTAAATATCTTGATTTACCAATTGTCATTGTTGGTTAACCATGTAAGGATTTGGTAGTGAGGGAAAGTACCCTCAAACATTTTGAATGGCACCTCATGATGCTACTATCTAGTGGCAAACAAATAAAACAGTAGTCTGTCAGCATCCAATGAATGAACACAGGCCTCCCAGGGCAACATCATTTTGCTGGTGGTCACCTATCACCATGAGTGACTACTTTCTTCAACACAGCCAGGCAAGGGATGGAATCAAGCTGATGGAACCGAACATAACAAAAGTACTAATTATCAAGCTCCACAGAAAATTTCAATATCTCACAAGTCAACCACCAAGCAAATTGTAATATTATTACGATTTACATTCATTAATATATGTAACTCAATAATCAAAATTTAACAAACCTAACTAGATCACATTGTAACCACTTTTGGTTAAACCATATATAATTGATTGTCAGATATGTCATTCTAGAATAGAGGATTTTATTCCTATTTAACCATGCTTCATTATTTTAAATCTATTTAATAGTCCACTCAATAAAATGCGAGAACCAGTCATATAAATATCAATCACTGCATAATTTCCTTCACCCCACACTATGGTGATTGAACACCTCCCTTTTCCAGAGTCTCATTGCTACACCAACTCCACCTCCCTACTCACCAACTCACACTCCATTCTTCTATGGTATCCGCTCCACTAACCATGTGGACTTTGGCAAAATCAGTTAATGAGAGTGGTCCATCGCATGTACAGGCAGATCCTACTAACACCTATGGTCTTAATAGTTATGCTGACATCTAATAACTAGCATTATTATTTTATGGTGTCAAAGTAACAATTACATCATTACTCAGTTAATTAAGTCATTAGTTTAGGTAAATTTCACAAATAAATCCAGGCACATCAATTATGAGATTTAAATATTCTCTTTGTTATGTTCTTTTTATAAAACAGACAAATAGGTAACTACATAATTAAATCGTTCTTGCCTGAGTGTAATTGCCAATCTTGCTTTGGCTGAGACAGGAACTTTGAAGGTTGCTTCTTCTTTTTTAATAGACAGTCTCACATTACTTAAAATCAAAAGAATTACCTACATTCTGAAGTAGTAAAAAACATGTTTGCAGTACTTCCTGATTTTATTTTAAAATCAAAAAGTATTTATGGTATTCGATGTCATAACTCAATAGCTCTTCTGCTTCTAATGCAAAAAGAACATTATTATTCTATCCACAATGTAGGATCTAGAAATACTGATTGGTTATAAGCACATTCTACACTGTACTAACACATTTTCACAAGCACAAGCAAGCAACATTTTGTTAACACCAGGTGTCTACATTTTCTGGAAGCAAACGCCAGACACCATAGTATAAAGCTAGGTTTAAACTTATAATTATCTCAACCCTGCCAATACCTACTTATTAGATGGATTGACAACAAACATTTTGATTTTTTTTGCAGGTTCAGTCCTAAAGTTTTATATCATGTTCATTGTTATATGTTTTCAAAATACTAAGTAATTGGTATATACAAGTAATATTAAAGTTATGAAATTCAAATAGTGCACAAAATATTTGTTAAAATAAGTAGTGCTTCTTCAAATTATCATTAATTTCAGATTTTTGATATATTAGACAATTTAAAAAACGTAAAATTATTGTTTTGCAGATACCAATGACTCACAAAACGAGATAGATCACCTGAAAGAATAGATAAATTTCAACTTACCTATAAAAACTGTAGCAATAGTAAGAAAAAAATTCCTTTCTGATGTGAAATCTCATCAATGTCATCATTGTGGATATGGAACAGCTAAATTGAGAAGATTACACATAACAGCCCATCATACTAGTTAAAAGCCTCATCAGAGTCCGCATTATCAATATAAATCAGCTCAAATTGGTCATTTAAAATCACATAAAAGGGTCTATCATACTAATGATACAAATTAACAATGTCATCATTGTAAATTTAATACATCTTTATTTAGTAGTTTAAAATTACCTATAATGAACCATCATACTGATGAGAAGACTTATCAATGTCTGCATTGTAAATATAAATCATCTAGCACTGGTATTTTGAAGTCACATATTAGGTTCTGTCATACTAGTAATAAGCCTCATCAATACCCATATTGTGAATACAAATCAGCTCTCTCTGGTAACTTAAAAACACATATAAGGGCTCTTCATACATCTGCGAAGCCTCATCCACATTGGTGGTGGGATTTTTGGAATACCTTACGATTGTTCAATGTGAAGTGGTAATAGTTTAAAGGCCCTCCGGCTTTACTGTTTGAACCGAAATAGCACTATATGAGAAATATCATCGTATGTGTTTTGTTTTTTTCTAAATTATGGTGTTCTACTTCAATGGACGGTCATTAACATTAGACTGTTGGTTTGAACTAAATTTTATTTTGTTTTATATTCACTTTTATACTCTTTTGGATATTAATGTAAATGTAGTTATTAAGGTTAAGCATTTAAGTTAAGGTTAAGTAAACCTATAAGTTTTAATTGTTTTATTAATTTTTCCTTTTTCATTCTGTGTACATATATTTATTCTGATTATTAAACATTTGTACATATAGTTCTGCTGTTCTTTCTCTGCTTTCAACTTGTTAATTTACTTATGTTTTTTTGTTTTTGTTCACGCAAAATTACGATAATTCAACAGGTGGGAGGTAACACCCCTAGGTTTTCTGTTATCTGCATGTAAAGGTATTCACCAGTGGTCATAATTCGATAATTATTTATATAAGGGTATATTTCATTTATATTGTGGGCGTATTGTTTCGGGGTTTTCCTTATTTCCAAGAAAAAAATAACGTGGCACCTAAGGAGTAATTTATTCTTGATTGTTTTTTCCTTTTGCGATTATTTTTTTTTTTTATTTGACTTAAACTCACCCCCTTCTACGCTGAGCGTGCGCAACGATAAATGTATAACTAAGGATAAATCAAAATTTGCGATTATACTCATCAATGTTCACATTGTGAATATAAAACAAATAGGATTTGTAATTTAAAGTCGCATATATGAACCCTTCATACATCTGAGTGGACTCATCATTAGTACCCGTCATACTGGTAAGAAGCCTCGTCAATGTCCATACTGTGAATATAGATCAGCTCCAACTGGTAATTTAAAATAACATATAAGGGTGCATCATAATAATAAGACTAATTATCAATGTCATCATTGTGAATTGAATATATCTTTATTTAGTAGTTTAAAATCACATATAACGAACCATCATACTGATAAGAAGCCTCATCAATGTCCACATTAAAAAATAGGAACAAAAAAAAACAAATAGGATTTATACTTTAAAGTCTCATATTATGCCCCATCATAGATAATAAGCCTCATCAGAGTTTGCATTGTCAATATAAATCAGATCAAATTGATCATTTAAAATCACACATAAGGAGGCATCATAGTAATGAGACAAATTATCAATGTCATTGTAAATTTAACACATCTTTAATCAATAGTTTAAAAGCGCATAGAACGGTCCATCACACTGGTGATAAGCCTCATTAATGTCCACATTATCAATATAAAACAAATAAGATTTATAATTTAAAGTCTCATAATCACTGTCATACTGATAATAAGCCTCATCTATGTTATTGTGAATATAAAACAGCTCTCTTTGGTAATTTAAAAACGCATATAAGATCCCATCATACTTCTGAGAAGCCTCATCAATGTCCATATTGTGAATACAAATCAAGCCAAACTGGAAATTAAAAAATACATATAAGTGTCCGTCATACTGGTGAGAAGCCTTGTCCAATGTCCATATTGTAAATATACATCAGCTCAAACTGGTAATTTAAAGTTATATATAAGGGTACATCATAATAATAAGACCAATTATCAATGTCATCATTGTGAATTTAATACGTCTTTATTTAGTAGTTTAAAATCACATATAAAGAATCATCATAAGACATATAAAGAAAAGCCTTTCAATGTATGTATTGTAAATATAAACCAGCTAGCACTGGTATTTTAAAGACAGTTAGGTTCTGTCATTCTGGTGAGAAGCCTCATCAATCGCCAAATAGTGAATATAAAACAGCTCTATCTAGTAATTTAAAAACACATATAAGAGCTCTTCATACTGGTGAGAAGTCTCATCAATGCTCATATTGTGAATATAAATAGCTCTATCTAGTAATTTAAAAACACATATAAGATCTCGTCATACTGGTGAGAAGCCT
>NW_027109161.1:128232-132855 GCF_000696795.3 Halyomorpha halys
GTAAGTGAAGGAAATTTGTTATAAAAGTAATTAAAAGGAGCTGTTTGTAGGAATCCTTGAGAATGACCTGAGAGGTCGAAACGTCGGATGTTAAAAAGAAATAAAGTTGAGAGAAAAGAGATCAAAATTGTTTTTAAAAAGAAACTAAACCACTCTCAAACAACTATATTAATAAAAAATAAATCTATCATTGTTTTTGTTATCAACTTTACTTTTACCCTTTACCAAGAATTCATATTTTTATCTATTTATTTCATCTTAATTTTTTTAATTTATAATGTTGAATATAGTTGGGAGTGTCTTTTTTATGACTATATAATGGCTATAATAATTGAGTGACGGCAAATATCTGTACGTCGAATGGTTCCTAGGATATATTTTTTCATAAACTAACAACTCATCAATTTTGAAACTTAATTATAAATAGTTTGCATTAAGTAATAAAAAATTGGGGTGAAATGACTGAATTTTTTTCAGTGGGCTCTTGGAATATAAGAGCTGTAGTTTTAAATCAGAACTAAGCAAAGGTAGTGGAAGGGGGGGAGGTGGGATGTCCTGATCCTCCCTCCCTCACCCCACCAAGTCTGTCCTCACTCTTCGAAATGTCAGCTTGGAGAGGAGTCTTCGTCCTTCTTCTGCTCGTCCTGAGGACTTACGGACTCAGCCAGAGGAACTACACAGGTGAGTCTAAGGAAAAGAAATAGCCGTATTAATATTAGAAAAGAATAAGAACCATATATGAATAAAAGATACATCTGCAAATAATATTAATTATTAATTCCTATCACACTGAACACTGAGATGTTTACGAAACTAGGAAATAATTGTCGAATCAATTTTTCTACGAATAGTTTTAAGACTAGCACAACCAATGAAAAACCATTAAAAAAGTTTATGTGTTTCATCTTTGAGTTAAATTTTCATTTATTACTTCAATTGGAATTTTTGTATATTAAAAAAATCCTACGTGATCATTCCTATTAAGATTTTAAGTATACTACAAACAATTATAATAAATATATTATATTTACCAAATTTTAAGTAAATGACGAAATAAGCAATCTAACAATTTTTCTACGAATTATTGTAAGACTAGTTGACTGACTAAACACCATTAACAATTTTTTTGTCCTCTTCGATTAAAAATAAGTTGTACATTAAAAAAAATTTATCGAAATGATTCATATTAAGATTTTAATTTCACTATAGTTATAGTCTATATATAGTTTATATATAGAGTATAAAAAAAATATATATAGAACCTTGAATTCTACATCAAATGAATACCATAACTTGATGATTCGACCAAGCAGTATTGTATAAATAGTAAACTCTCATAAAATTAAAAAAAAAAAAAAAAAAAAAAAGAGAGATTTGACATATATGATTCCAAACATAACCCGAAAATACATATCTGGCAGGTTTAAACGGCGTATAAGCTAAAAATTAGTTTAATAAAATAACAAATTACAAACTTTAGTTTTCTTTTCATTTTTATTTCGCAAATAATTTCTAAACGGTAGGTCCTAACAAAAATTTTAAAGTGAAAAAATTATAGAACATTGAATTCTGTGTCAAATGAATACACTGTCATAACTTTATCGTGTAAACTTTTGTATTTCTTTACAAAAAAAAAAAATTCATTGATATAAAATTCTGGTTTGGTAACCCACTCCTGTTTCACCATGGCATACTAAACGATGTACAATTAATTATAATGATATTAAATATTATCCAAAAAAGAGAGGATTAATAACAGCTCAGTGATTATTTTATTTTCTATATTTTTTTTTATTCTATTTAATTTGATTATATTTATCCTTCTGTTTATATATATTTAGAGATTGATTTTATTTACTTTTATGAATTTTTTTTTTTTTGTTAGTATGAATGTGATCAGTTATCACTATTACTTATTGCCCAGCAACAGTATGGCAGATTGTAATATTTATCAATAAATAATTTAATTGTCATAACGCCTCATTACAATCTGTAAACATAAACGTAGAAAGCTACAAAAGTCCACTAATCCAACTTTGAATTTCTGAAATAATAAAACGGGACATTCCATATGGAATGTTCCCATACTATACATGTGCCTAAACACAGAAAGACATTTCTGTCGGCCCTGAAACGGTTTAATTAGTTTGATAAAGTAACGAATTAAAAAAATTTAATTTATTTTTTATTTCGCTAATAATTTATAAAGATGGATTCTAGAAAATATTATAGTATAAAAAATAAACATTAAACATTAAATTCGTCAAGTATTACGTTCATAAAGCACCTGTTCAAGTTGTTACTGGGGCTCCAACAGCCGGTGTGAAGTGCTATGAAATCCATATGTGACTAGAGTAGGTTCTTTACGACCATGCCTTCGTATTTTTTATCTCTTTTGCCAATATCTGAATAAATAAAACATAATGTAATATTAAACAACAAAGAGACAAAGAAAAGAACGAACGAGGCTGGTTACATAACCGTAGTTTAAAAACTGTTTTAAGAAAAAAGTGACTTTGCCATATGACACATCTGAACACAGAATTGATTCAGAAAACTATAATTTGTTGCTGGAAATTAAGAGTCCAAAAGCAATGAGATCGCGGTGGCACCGTGGTAAGGCGCGATGCTACTAACTCCAAAGACCCGGATTCATATCCGACTGGGTAGAAAAAAAATTTCTGGTGCACTGTAGCCATGAGTCAACCCTGTGGGTTCTGGAGCCCTCCTGGGGTCCACACAGTCTCATAAATTGGGTAAAAATCTGGCGGTCGAGCGTGGATCTGACCAAATCACCTCCTTGCACAACCGTTGGTCTAGTAACAGTACTGAACTCCTGTCCCTTCAAGACTCACGTCTCTTGATGGCAACTTTACTGAATTTAATTGACATTTCACATTTTAATGTAATTATCTGTAAAAATATTCATTCAATCGCAAAAGTATTAGAATAGAAGTTGTGGTATAAGTTAATTATCATAAGTTGGTAGATCTATAATGAAAATTTACTTAGCAGTTCGAGATTCAATCTTCTTTCTCTGTTCTATTCAGATCTATTTCAATGTGAATATTTAGAATCCCAAAATAAAATTACTGTTTTAAAAAGTAAAGAGTGAATATAAAATTGAATTAACTTGCTCAATTTTAAAATAAATGTTTTAGAAGAACAATTGACAAAAAATTAGTATCTTTTAAGGAAAACATTAAGATATACAGTCGTAAATAAATAAAAAATTGTTTCTGATATAATGGAGAAATTTGTTCATTTAAAAAATAAAAATAAAAACAGTAAACATTATTTTGAGAATATTTAAGTTAGTTTACAACAAAAAAGTTAATGAGAATTAATAGTAAAGTAATATAAGGAAGAATTAATAGGCTCCCGAAATTGCACTAATTACTGGAGCACTAGATGCAATTTCGTCATCCAAACTTTTATAAAATCTTATTTATTGTTATAGCATAATTATATACAAAAATTCAAGGAATTTCATTGATGTACAACTTTTATCAAGCTTGGAAATATTTTTTATAGCAGATCTTTGTCAAAGACGTTTTATACTGCAATACCGGACTTATTGAGCATACAGTACATTTGTTTTTGCGTTGTACTTCCCAGCTAAAGAGATAAGAAAAGTTGTTTGATCAGGAAAAAAATATTTTGTTACAAAATTAATTGTTTAATCGTTATTTTATCTTTCTTTGTTTTATCTCATTTCTGATTCAGATGGCATTTCTGAAGATAATACTTGGTGTGATAAGCTTAAAGATGGCTGAATCTAATGACTAATATGAGAAAGAGTGCGTTTTCTTGATAAAAATGAAATAAATAATTAAATATTTTTATGAACTACATTTATCAAATTCCTTACTTATTCATTTTGGGAGTGACGTGGCTCAGTGGTAAGGCACATTTGTACGAATCCAGGTCGAATCTGGCTGCGACAGATGATCACCTAATCTATTACTGTAGCCGTGAGTCAACCCTGTGGGTTTGGGAGAAAATACATAGCCAAACGAGCGTGGCTACAAAACAACTCTAAGAATCGTTTTTAAGCTTGCTTATAGTCCTCTACTTAAAGCATTTTATAAATATTGCACTTAATTGAGTATATGTGATTAGTGATTTTATTTTATTGTTATATTAGTACAAAATGTTACTTATATTATTTTTTCATATACATAGTTTGACTATGTATATTTTTCTTATTTTTTTTTCTTTTTATATCAGTAGAGATTTTATTGTAGGAAGATAGTCAGGGTGGCGGTCAATAACGGTATCAAAATAGTAAAAGAAAACTATTTATTGTCAACCAAGGTTTCGTCCCACTTCTATCAAATAGCCCTGCAAAGTGTGGCGAAACGTTGATTATCAGTAAATAGTTTTTTTTTTACTATTTTTATACCTTTATTGACCGCCACCCTGCCTATCTTCCTACAATAAAATCTCTACTTATATAAAAAGAAAAAAAAATAAGACAAATATACATAGTCGAACTATGTATATGAAATAATAAAATAAGTAACATTTCGAAGTAATATAACAATAAAATAAAAACACTAATCACATAAATATTATGTGCAATATTTATAAAATTTTTTAAGTAGAAAAGACTATAGCAAG
>NW_027109161.1:133215-133755 GCF_000696795.3 Halyomorpha halys
AAAGAACAACATAAATAAACAAAACCATATTTATTTATTTTATGCCGACGTTTCGACCTGAGTTTCAGGTCTTCATCAGGGGTTATGGCGTAGAACCAGATACTGGCCTACCTTCCACGCCATAATCCCTGATGAAGACCTGAAATCCAGGTCGATACGTCGGCATAAAATACATAAATATGGTTTTGTTTATTTATGTTGTTCTTTGCTGACCGCACCCCCCGACAAACTTCTCCAATCAATTTATGATTACTTTGATGAAAACTACGTATGAGATGACTGCCTAGTATAGTTGGAGGAAATACAAAATGGGGGTTGTTTTAAAAAATTAATTTTTATTCGAAGTTCCATATCTCTACTTCATATGGTCTATTATATTGTTCCAGTAGAGATTTCATAAATACATAATTTTTTCCATTTTATTTTATTTTTTAAATTTCGATATGAATGCAATCCTTTATCACTATTACTTATTGCTTCTGATTGTGGCAGATTGTAATATCATCAATCAAAAAAAACTTTCAATTTTTTTTTAAATAA
>NW_027109161.1:134297-141031 GCF_000696795.3 Halyomorpha halys
TGACCGTAGATTAATGATTGGAGAAGTTTGTCGGGGGGTGCGGTCAGCAAAGAACAACATAAATAAACAAGACCATATTTATTTATTTTATGCCGACGTTTCGACCTGAATTTCAGGTCTTCGTCAGGGGTTATGGCATAGAACCAGATACAGGCCTACCTTCTACAAAATGGGGGCTGTTTTAAAAAATTAATTTTAATTCGAAGTTCCATATCTCTACTTCATATGGTTGTTCTATATTCTTCCAGTAGGGATTTCATAAATACATAATTTTTTCCATTTTATTTAATTTTTTAAATTTCGATATGAATGCAATCCTTTATCACTATTACTTATTGCTTCTGATTGTGGCAGATTCTAATATTCATCAATCAAAAAAAACTTTCAATTTTTTTTTTAAATAAAAGTTTTTTAATTCTTCATCATATTGTAATATATATATATATATAGCGTATTACATAAATTTCCAAGAAAAAGTGGGATAAATGGTGTAAAGACAATTTTGTCTGCCTTTAACTCTAATAGAATACAATTTATGGTAAACTATGTTGATCTTTATTTGATAGGTTAAAAATTACATTAAAAAACTAAATGGAGCCTACTTTCGGCAAATAGGCATTTGAAATATATAATGAAATTCTCTGTAAAACAAATAAAAAAATTGTTAACTTAATGAAATTTTTTTATTTTCAGTCTTCCATGGAAACCTTTGGAAACTGTTTTGATTTATTAATTATTTGAATAATTCGAAATTTATACATCTTTTGAAACATTTCAGGTGTTCGGTTTCAATTAAATTATCATATAGTATATATTAAAAATGAATTAATAAATAAAGATAAAATCTTTATCAGGCCAATATTGAATATATGACAATGAATTTTGTGTTGGTCCCAGAAGTGGTTAGCAAAGTCATTTGACTGTACAACCAAATATTTATTACTTATGAATGGAATATGGTCCGGGTGCGGTAAAAAAAAAATCAAATAGTTTTTTTTTTCTTTTTTCATCTCTTTATTTGTACTTTCTTTAATATTTCTTCTCTTATCTATCTGTTACTATTACCCTTTTCATTTACTATTTACAACCTTTAATTTTTCTTATTATACCTTACTTTTCATTTTATAACCCTGTTATTTTCCACTTATGTTTTTTCTATTTTCCTTTTTGTAACTATAGTGTTTGTATCTTTTTTAGCCCTGAAGAAGCCCTGCAACGTGGGGCGAAACGTTGGCTCAATAAAAATAGTATAATTATCTACTATTTTAGTTTTTTTTTACCGCACCCGGACCATATTCCATTCATCTATACACACGGTCAATCAATAATCTTCCAGTATTTATTACTTATTATTTATTTATATATAATTTGAATTCTTGTTTGAGATTGGTTTATTTATCAATTATAATAAAAATATCCATTTAGTCTCGACTAGTTTATTTTCTTATTACTCCACTCCTACGTTTCGGCCATTAAGGGCATTCGCAAGAATAACTATTAATTAATACATTAAATTACACTATAGGGGTAGCAGCAGAGTAAGGCCCGTGGCTACTAACTCCAAGGACTCGAGTTCAAATCCGGTTGGGCAGAAAATTGTTTTTTGTTACACTGTAGCCGTGAGTCAACTCTCGTGGGTTCTGGACCCAGCCTCCTAAATTTGGTACCCTTAATTGGGTAAAAATTTGGCGGCCGAGCGTGGTTCTGACCAAATCACCTCCTAGCACAACCGTTGGTCTAGTAACAGTATTTCCTTACAAAGTACTGACCCTTCATGGGTTATCTTATATATATATCTAATCATTTTTATCATAAATTAATTTTGCTAAAATTAATTATTTATATTAGTATAAATGTTATATATTAGAAGACATGAGTTTGTTTTAATTAGTCAATTAAATTGACTGTTTAGAATGGGCCAGACTTATGAGCAAGGAACTGAAGCAACTGAATCGCGAAGCAGCGCTCCGAACCTGGTCCAGCTTGGTCGGCGAAGAGTACCCTAGCAGCTACAGCCTGGATGAGGTCAGAATCGAATGGCGTTGGAAAAAATGTCTGGACGCCATCGGGTTCTTTGGTGCGCCTCCGGTAGTCCGGCGGGCTGCGTATCTTCTTTGCAGGGGTCCATTCCTCGCCCCCGTCGAGAGCCGGTAAGGCAACTTGTGTAGATGTTGGTAGGAAAGTAAGTGTATAAAAAAAAATGTACAGGGTGTTTCATGATTGTGCTCTAACTAAAAATATGAATTTTAGAACTCAATACAAACAAATATTACAACAAATATTAAATAAATGGCAGGAAACTTGAACTAACACAACAAAAAACAAAATAAGAGTAAAGTACTTCCATGGAAGACATCGACCCAAAGCTGCAGACGACACGAAGTAGTACTGGCTGGGCTACGAATTGGACACACTCGACTAACCCACCAAGAATACTTACTGTCAGGTTCATTAAGACCAACATGTAGACAGTGTAACGTACCACTAACTGTTAAACACATACTGACAGACTGCAGACATTTGATAGACACCAGATTACCATATATGAGTAATTAGACAAATATACTAAACGATAATAGTCCTCACATTCCGGAAATATTTTATTACCTCAGGAAAACAAATATGTACGAATATATATATATAACTAATTTGATTTATTTATTTATAACATCAATAAATGTCAATTACTGTTGTAGAATATTTTTTTTTCAATTTTATTTAATTTATATATTTATTTTTTGTATTAATTATTGCTGTAATATCAGCTAATACATTCTAGTATACATTTAATGGTATTAGGAATGCTTCCGTGACTGAAGTTAGCCGGTATGCGTTGGCAAATATCACCATGGCTAGCAAATATAACCATTTTCTTATATTTTAAAAAAAAAATTTACTTTTACAAAATAGATATAACTGAACTTTTTTTTCTCTTTCTACACTAAATTATTCCGGTTTTGCAGCTATATAAAAAATAAAACTTAAAATCTAGTACAATCTCACCTCATGTTAAGGCAGTTGTTTGAACCATGAATGAGTGAACTGAATACTGTAAATGTTCAAACTGAAGTTTTGTTGATCCTTAGACAGTTAGTAACCAATTTTTTTATGTGGAGTTGAGAAGGAAGTACAGCACTGATCGCAGTTATTGTGAAACGGATTCAACGTGTGTCACGGATCACTGGAGAGGGGAGGTATAAGAGAGTGGAAAAGTGAGAATAGCGAAGATATGACAGAGAACAAAAAAGTGGAAAGAATGAATCAGGAAAATGCAATATAACTTTGTGTGAGAAAGATGTAAAAGAAAATTAATAACAAATGTAGCAGTAGTGGGGGTTTAAAATAAACTTACCAAAACCAGTATCAAATAAATAAATATTATTATTTTAAAGGTTAAATACATAATCGAAAAAAAATCTCCAAATAGCAGCATAAGTAAAATATATATATTCATCAAAAAAGAAAAATTAATAATAATAATGAGAAAATAATTGAACGTGAAATATATATTGCTATATACTGTCTTGAGATTTAATCGGGATGCCAGGATAATCGATGAAGGCAATTATCCAAAAATAAGTTAATTAATTAACTTATTGAGTCCTCCAAAACTGTTACTATAATTGGATTCTTTTCCAAAGGCTTGTTTTGTGTTTAACAGTTTACCAATTAAATATCTTTATTTCTATAAAATATCATTACCATTAATTATATAATATAGTAAGGGGTGGTATATTGGGTTATATAATAGTATATAAACCACATAAAGAGACTAAGTATTTATTTACAATTTATTACTATGACTAAAATGATTGTAATGATTCAGAGAAATGGTGTTGCCATAAAATATCGATTATTACATTGTTACTTATTGTTTAATTTATGCTTATTGCTGCTAATTCATACCGTAGATATGTAGTTCCGTAGGTCTCGTCTTGTTCATAAGAGATGTCCAGGTCTCATGGCCCTTCTTACGACTTCGTCTGTTCGAAGTGCATCTTGTCCCTCCTCGCACTTGTTTCTTCTGGTCCTCGCTGAAGCCTGGTCTTCTCTCGTCTAAGTCTTCCTCTTCACTGCCCTTTTTCCTGGTCTAGTTGTCCTGCCCCTTTTCTCCCACTTCCCTTCTGGGGCGTTACCTTATTTTTGAATCTAATTCCTCATTGGCTATAGGTGACAGAACGCTCACTAGTAGGCGTTCCCACCCGGCCCGAGAGGGGGTGGTAAAGTTTAACATGTCCAGGACAGGCCCTTCCTACTTAATTTGATTCTGGTCCTTTGTCAAAACCTTTCGTTTTTGATGTAGCACTTAAGTATTGGTAGATCTAATAAGGGAATGTGACAAACTAAACACAGATGTGTATATATCCAGGGACCCAGTAAAAGGTTCCTCGAAAGGCTCCTACCTAAACAGGTATAGGGACAGATGCCGAAAAACCTTAATAAACGACATATTGTTGTAATAATGGCTAATGTCTCGATACATAGCAATATGAGGAGAAGATAGTTGGGAATGTGGTCAGAGAATAACACTTATTTATTAGGGCCAACGTTTCGGCCAGGATTTCTAGCCTTCATGAGCGCTATGAAAAAAAAACAAGATAACAATCAGTGAATGAAGGATATATAGAAAGCTTAAAGTAAATAATTGTATAGAATGAACATAGATAAAAATAAAGTAACGAAAGAAATGGGAAATAAAGAGGATTTATAGGTAATTAAAAGTTGGCACTAACAAATAAGTTTTTTTAACTTATTTGTGTTATTCTCTGACAGCATATCCAACCATCTTCTTATAAACATTAATAATATAGCTTCTTGAATAAAAGGTGAAAAAGATTTAAATCACCCACTTCTTAAACTAAGTTTTTATAAACTACGACAAAACATGGACCAATAAAAAAAAAAATTAAAACACAGGAAATAATAAATCTATAATCCAATCTAATTGAATTTTAAAAATTAAAACTAATTAATAATATTATTACTAATTAATAAGTCAATGGAATTCTTTTCTACACATTTTAATAGCACTTAAATAGTTTATTATACTCAGAACTCGGAATCTCAGACTTGCAAGTCATCGAAAGTGGTCCGTCGATTTCCCCCAAGAGGAGAAAAAAGGCAGTTATCTCACCCTAATTTTTGATTAACTTAATGAAAACTATGTATAATTACTAGTCAAAATTGATGAGTCTGCCAAGGTAGGGGGAATAAAAAATGGAGGCTGTTTCAAAACATAAAAAAAACTAATTTTTCATTCGGAGCTCTATATCTTAAAAAGTAGGAACAACACAAGAAAACCTAAGAGAACGTCATTTAAAGAAGAGTAAATTTGCTAAAATATGAGCCCTAATAGAGTTATTTAAGTTAAATAGTTTTCGAGATATAGCTTTTTAAAAAGTAACATTTTCTTAAAATGTTGTATGGGACGCACTAAAAAATCAGTAGTTAGTGAACTTATTTTAAAAAAATCATATCTCAAAAACCATGTGATGTACAAATGTACCACTCAAATTAAAGCTAGTTTAATGAGCTATAAAGTAGTTTATGATGTTTATCTTCGTAGGAGTAATAGTTTACATGAAATCAATTGATTTATAGTTGTTCGGACAAATTTTCATTTGCCAAAATTACATTCATATGTGAATATCATAAAAACTACGACCCCTACGAAGATAAGTGTCATAAACTAATTTATAGTAAGTAAATTGCCTTTACTTTGAGTGTTGGCAGACACATATGCATCTTACGGATCTAGAGATATATTTTTTCAAAAATACAATATTTTATATGAACAACTAGAAATTAACATTTTGTCAAATATCATAAAAACTTCTACTCCTACAAAGATAAACATTATTAACCATTTTGTAGTAAATTTAACTAGCTTTAATTTGAGTGCTGGCAGACATCAGTACGTCCAATGGTTTCTGAATTAAAGTTATTCATAAATCAAATTTATTGTCCGAACAACTATAATCAATTTCTTTTAGTAAATATCACTAAAATTGCTATTCCTACAAAAATAAAGGTCATGAACTACTTTATAGTACACTAAACTAGCTTTAATTTGAGTGCTAATAGACATCTGTATGTCACATAGTTCCTGAGCTAAAGATTTCTCAAAATAAATTAACTAACTACTAATCTTTTAGTAGATGTTTACGAAATTTTGCTTTTTAAAAAGCTATATCTCGAGAACTATTGGACGTAAATAGCTCTTTTAGGGCTACTACTTCAGCAAATTTACTCTTCTTTAAATAATGTTCTCTTACATTTTCTAATGTTGTTGGTAGTTTTTAAGATATAGAGCTCCGAATGAAAAATCAATGTTTTTTTAAAGTTTTGAAACAGCTGTCATTTTTTAATCCCCCTACCTATACTTGGCAGACTCATTAATTTTGACTAGTAATTATACATAGTTTTTATTGAAGTAATCAAAAATTGGGGTGAGATAACTGCCTTTTTTTCTTCCCGGCTCTTGGACTAATACAACAATGCCTACATACATACACACGTAAATGTATACGAGTATATGTATGTATATATATACATTAAAAAATATATATATGTATGTGTCCACCCACATACACCCACACATATGTATTCATATTTTTTATCTTTTCATACGGTGGTCTCAAAAAAATTGTAATTTAAATATATGAATTATATTGCATTTAAGTTATAGTTAATTATTTTTTGAAAAAAGAAAGTGTAGAAACAAAAATTTTCTT
>NW_027109161.1:141081-142295 GCF_000696795.3 Halyomorpha halys
CACAGGAAATAATAAATCTATAATCCAATCTAATTGAATTTTAAAAATTAAAACTAATTAATAATATTATTACTAATTAATAAGTCAATGGAATTATTTTCTACAAATTCGGAATTTCAGACTTGCCGGGTGCAAGTTATCGAAAGTGGTCCGTCGATTTCGCCCAAGAGGAGAAAAAAAGCAGTTATCTCACCCTAATTTTTGATTACCTTAATGAAAACTATGTATAATTACTAGTCAAAATTGATGAGTCTGCCAAGTATAGGTAGGGGGAATAAAAAATGGAGGCTGTTTCAAAAGATAAAAAAAACTAATTTTTCATTCGGAGCTCTATATCTTAAAAAGGAGGAACAACACAAGAAAACCTATAACGTCATTTAAAGAAGAGTAAATTTGCTAAAATATGAGCCCTAATAGAGTTATTTAAGTTAAATAGTTTTTGAGATATAGCTTTTTAAAAAGTAACATTTCCTTAAAATGTTGTATGGGACGTACTAAATAATCAGTAGTTAGTGAACTTATATTGAAAAAATCATATCTCAAAAACCATTTAATGTCCAGATGTTTATTAGCACTCAAATTAAAGCTAGTTAAAGAAGTTTACCTTCGTAGCAGTAATAGTTTACATGAAATTTGCTAAAATAAAGATTTATAGTTGTTTGGACAAATTTTCATTTGCCAAAATTATATTCATATGTGAATATCATAAAAACTACTACCCCTACGAAGATAAGTGTCATAAACTACTTTATAGTAAGTTAAATTTCCTTTATTTTGAGTGTTGGCAGACATATGTGCATCTTATGGATCTAGAGATATATTTTTTCAATAATCCAATATTTTATACGAACAACTAGAAATTAACATTTTGTGAGTTTATTTTGTCAAATATCATTTGACTACTAAAACTACTACTCCTACAAAGATAAACATAATTGAATATTTTGTAATAAATTTAACAAGCTTTAATTTGAGCGCTGGCAAACACCTGTACGTCCAATGGTTTCTGAAATGAAGTTTTTTCATAAATCAAACTTATTGTCCGAACAACTATAAATCAATTTATTTTGTTAAATATCATAAAAACTACTACTCCTACAAAGATAAACATAATTAACTATTTTGTAGTAAATTTAACTAGCTTTAATTTGAGTGCTAGCAGACATCAGTACGTCCAATGGTTTCTGAATTAAAGTTTTTCATAAATCAAATTT
>NW_027109161.1:142345-143007 GCF_000696795.3 Halyomorpha halys
ATCTTAGAACTAAATTTATTTTTGGGTCATTTCATATGAACGTTTTTTTTATTTCAGAATTTTTTACTTTTATTTATTTACTGACATTTACAACAGTACATAAAATACCACAATTAAATTTGAAGTAAGATCATAATGGTATGATACAGATATGTAAAGAAACTCCCATTGGTAGTGCTCTAAAAACATTTTTACAATACAAGGTCTCAAGGCCATCATCTTTTTCAATCTTTCAGGCGCCTCAGAGGATTGTCAGGAATGGAAGAGGAAGCAAGGTTAGAAACTAATAGGTTTGGGTGGCTAGGGAGTTTATAATGGAAGTAAAGATATTTAATTCGGAATAGATAGGTTACATAAGGAACATTTAGGTCTTTATGGATGATTTTATTTGTAAAAAAGTAAGGAGCATTGAGGATTTTGAATTGTAAAGTTTGAATACGAGAGGAATTCGAAGGTTTAAGGAGCCCCAAAGCTCAACTCCGTATGTCCATATGGAACTTATTCTTGTCAAGATCAGTCTTTTTGTAATGAATTGGAAGTTTAGACCGTTTGTCTAGTAACTGCGTATAGTCGGAATCGACGTGCAGTTTCCTGTCTTTTCAGTCATGTGTGAGAATTCCAAGTAAGTCGTTTGTCTAGATATAGTCCAAAATAGCAGATCT
>NW_027109161.1:143057-144136 GCF_000696795.3 Halyomorpha halys
ATTTAAATATATGAATTATATTGCATTTAAGTTATAGTTAATTATTTTTTGAAAAAAGAAAGTGTAGAAACAAAAATTTTCTTAACTTTTTAACTATTTTAGTTTATATATACCCAGTCACGGATTATCAACATTATCAAATAAAATATTTCTCTCTTTTTTCGATTATTTTTAGTTTTAATAAAGTCAGTAGCGTTGCTAAATATTCAACCCTGTCTCTCGATTGATCCTTTGAAGTACAGATAATTAGATTATGTCAACATTTCTCTCTCTGAGGTTGATTACTGATCATCTTTACCAAACATTGTTTTGTCTTATCATTATATCACTGCTTTTCTTGAATAGTAACACAGCTTATAATTTTAAATAGGAAGCATATAAACATTTTCAAATATTGACTTCTAACACTGATCTATTCTTCTAATTTTTTGTGCATCAGATATCTATAAATCTTAGAACTAAATTTATTTTTGGGTCATTTCATATGAACGTTTTTTCTTCTAATTTTTTGTGCATCAGATATCTACATATCTTAGAACTAAATTTATTTTTGGGTCATTTCATTTGAACGTTTTTATTATTTCAGAATTTTTTACTTTTATTTTGAATTTGAAGTAAGATCATAATGGTATGATACAGATATGTAGAGAAACTACCCATTCGTAGCGCTCTAAAAACATTTTTACAATATAAGGTCTCAAGGCCATCTTCTTTTTCAATCTTTCAGGCGCCACTGAGGATTGTGAGGAATGAAAGAGGAAGCAAGGTTAGAAACTAATAGGTTTGGGTGGTTAGGGAGTTTATAATGGAAGGAACATTTAGGACTTTATGGATGATTTTATTTGTAAAAAAGTAAGGAGCATTGAGGATTTTACAAAAGATTTTGAATTGTAAAGTTTGAATACGAGAGGAATTCAAAGGTTTATTACAGTCATGTAGATCAGTCTTCTTGTAATGAATTGGAAGTTTAGACGGTTTATCTAGTAACTGCCGTATAGTCGGAATCGACGTGCAGTTTCCTGTCTTTTCAGTCTCGTGTGAGGATTCCAAGTAAGTCGTTTGTCTAGATATAGTCCAAA
>NW_027109161.1:146010-147998 GCF_000696795.3 Halyomorpha halys
TCAAAGAACAACCCGCATTGGTTAATTGAAAGTGACCTATATCTTACACGACAAAGTTATATTTCATGTTTCACGACAGACTGAAGAAACTAAACGAGCTGTTTAGTTTCACAGAGCCACACCCACCTTATTCGAAATACCATAATAATATAATAAAATATTATAACATGATATCTAAGCTAAGAAATAAAAAAAAAACATGGAGCCAAATCAATCTCTTATTTTTACCCCTAAAGAAACCATCACAATTATATCAAATACCATCACTCGTCTAACGGTAACCTTTTTCCACACTGCGAGAAAAATATCCAGCATCTTTCCCCCACTTTACTTGTTTCTAGTTTCCTCTTCTATTTTTTTTATTTATTGCTTTATTATTATTTTTATCCATTACTTCCTATGGGTAGTACAGTAATGCTATAAGTACATAAAGTCTGGCAAGGACGACGGATATGGAAGGACTTTGTTACACAGTTCGTTTACTTTTTTCACTGTCAGCCTTGAAACATGAAATCTTGCTTTGCCGTGTAACTATACTCTTATACGACAAAGCTAGATTTCATGTTTCACCCACCTTAGTCGCCAGAATTATTTCCAACTGATTTCCATCTGCTCAGAAATTTTGACAATTTCCTTAAAAGTAAAATTTTTGAAAATGAATCTCAGGTCGAAAACGCATTTTCTGACTCTATTTCTTCACAAAACCCTGACTCTTTCAGTTCTGGGATTGAAAAATTGATGAAATGTAAAGAAAAATGTATAAAGAATGATTATGAATAAAATTTTTTTTGTATTTAATAAAGTTGATTTACTAAATATTCCTTCCTGTGAAAACTGACATTTCATTTGAAACGGCCTAATAAACAAATTGTGTGTGTACTTTACTCATTTTTCCAGATAAGGTATTAAACGTACAGTTTAATTCCGACACATCTATTCTCCGGCACACAGGAATATCATTATCTATACCTTATACATATACAGCTTAAGACTGTCTTAACTTTTCATTTCAAGAACTAACAGTCTTATTCGAAAAACTCGTTATGTTAGATAGACCGATTATTGAGTAAAATTTTAGGCAATGTTGTACTACCAATAGGAAGTAATGGATAAAAATAATAATAAAACAATGGTAAAAAAAACTGGAGAGGAAACAAGGGACAAGTGAAGTGAAGGAAAAATGGTATGATGAAGCTGCAGCAAATTGTATTACCTCGCAGTGAAGAAAAAGGTCGCCGTTAGACGAGTGATGGTATTTGATATAATAGTGATGGTTTCTTTAGTAGTAAATAAAAAAGATTGTATTATATACATTATAACACTACAATTATATTATTATGGTATTTCTCTTAATTTTTTTAGTAAAATAACAAAATAATGATCAGACAAGCTTTCTTTTTATTACGAATTAAAATAAAAATGAACAGTATCCTTAAAATTGGATATCTCATTAACACGTTAGCATTGGTCCGACTGATAGGGGTCTACGTGATTGAAATCAATCGTATCAGTCGGAACTTTGAATGAGGACTGAATTTCCGACTGACTATGGTCCCATATGAAGTAACCACTTATAATATAAATTTATCGCGGGTTAAAACTCATGGCACAGCTAGTTAACAACAGTAAATATTCTTGGGTTAATGTTAGCTCGTGATGGCTTGTTCAATATTATATTCCATGATTAATGGAATATCTGTTTACCGCCTTTGTTGTGTGTAGGACGAATTGTGACTGTTTTCTTATAGTATACAACGACGCAAAACGTTTTCTTAGAAGGAAATTATCATAAAAATATAATTAAATTGTAGGAAGATAGTCCGGGTGGGGGTCAATAAAGGTAACAAAATAGTAGAAAAAATTATTTATTGTTAACCTGAATATTTTGGTAATAATAAATAGTTTTTTCTACTATTTTGGTTGGTTGACTATAAATAGTTTTTTCTACTATTTTGGTTGGTTGACTATAAATAGTTTTTTCTACTATT